>NC_056435.1:17286080-17586080 GCF_018296145.1 Oncorhynchus tshawytscha
CTCGCTGGTTGTTTGTTAACTATGCATAGTCACTACGCACCCACCTTCATGTACAGATTACCTCAACTAGCCTGTACCCCCGCACACTGACTCGGTTCTTGTGCCCCCTTTATATAGCCTCCACACTGACTTGGTACCGGTGCCCCCCTGTATATAGCTACGTTATTGTTATTCTCATTGTTTACTTTTTTATTATTACTTTTATTTGAGTCTACTTGGTAAATATTTTCTTCTTCTTGAACTGCACTGTTGGTTAAGGGCTTGTAAGTAAAGCATTTCACGTTAAAGTCTAAGTTGGTGTCTTGACGGATTGTAAAAAAAAACGGTTTATCTTAAAACACTATATATGTATATTTATTTTAATGTTTCTGACACCCTCTCCCCAGAGGTGTCTCATTATTGGGATTCATTGTTGATTCCTACCTGTAGCTCACTGATGAGGTGTCTAGTGATACAGGTTAAATGGCCCTTTTGGAGATTGGTGGTTGGTATCGAGTCGAGGGAACAAGCAGGGTTGGACACGGCCATGTTATTATCCCACACACAGTCTCTGTGGTTCATGAACCCCATTCCTGGGAATTAGATTTGATTACATTTCGCCCCCATCTGTTTCCACAGAAGTGGGTTCCGTCTGTCCCATTCTCAGCTAGGTTACGAGGCGCTTTGTCGCCAGTACCTATGACTGGTTGACAGGGGAAACCCCATGCTTATTATAGAAAAGTAATTAGGGGAAAACTATTTAGTAAAGTGAAATAAAATAACAAACCTGTTTGAAAAATGAAAACTATTCCAAAACTAGTAAGAAGTGTTTGTTGTTGTAAATGTTATCTTTTTAAGTCTTTTTTGTATATGTTGGAATATATTTCAATCTCTTTTTCCATTTTTAAATTAAATATACCTTCCGCAAACCGCCTCACCCAGTGTGATACGGATCTGCTATTTTTTTATATCTGCCAGTCTCTACAGCGATATCAACCCCTGAACATATCGGACTGTTTTTCTCCACTACATCACCATATTCCTGCCGTAGCTCTGATCGCAGCTAGCTAGCTGCTGCCAAGGCCCAGCCCCGACGCTAGCCTTGAGCCAGGCCCATCTTCTGGCCTGCTCAGTGGACCCCTATGATCACTGCTACACAGCTGATGCCTCCCGGACTCTTCACTAACACGACTAGAAGCCACTACATCACCGGATTCCTGCGGTAAGCTCTGGACCTTTTTCACCGAAGTGGCTATAGTGGCTAACGTCCTGTCCCGAAGCTAGCACCAGTTAGCCTTGAGCCAGGTGCATATCCTGGCTAGCCTAATATCGACTACCTAACGGCTTCCTTGGTTCATATATTGCTGTTCGCTGGACCCTATGATACTTGGCTACATAGGATGCCTGTTGGACTGTTCATTAATCACAAATCTCTATTTTGTTTATCTGTCGGCCCCAGCCTTGAACTCAGGCCCTGTGTATAGTTAACTGACCCTATCTGCCCATTCATTGCCATTTTACCTGTTGTTGTCTTAGCTGATTAAGATGGTGAGGAAATTACTTTTTAAAGAACAACCAGGCATCCTCTACTGATGGGATGAGGTCAATATCCTTCCAGGATACCCGGGCCAGGTCGGTTAGAAAGGCCTGCTCGCAGAAGTGTTTTAAGGAGCGTTTGACAGTGATGAGGGGTGGTCGTTTGACCGCGGACCCATAACGGATGCAGGCAATGTGGCAGTGACCGCTGAGATCCTGATTGAAAACAGCAGAGGTGTATTTGAGGGCAAGTTGGTCAGGATAATATCTATGAGGGTGCCCATGTTTACAGATCTAGGGTTGTACCTGGTGGGTTCCTTGATTATTTGTGTGAGATTGAGGTCATCTAGCTTGGATTGTAGGATCTCCGGGGTGTTAAGCATATCCCAGTTTGGTCACCTAACAGAACAAACTCTGAAGATTGATGGGAGGCAATCAATTCACATATGGTATCCATGGCACAGCTGGGAGCTGAGGGGGTCTATAACAAGTGGCAACAGTGAGAGACTTACTTCTGGAGATAAGAAGAATAAAATTAGAAGCTTGAATTGTTTGGGCATGGACCTGGAAAGTATGATAGAACTTTGCGGCCATCTCTGCAGTAGATTGCAACTCCTCCCCCTTTGTCAGTTCTATCTTGATGGATAATGTTGTAGTTGGGGATGGAAATTTCAGAATTTTTGGTGTCCTTCCAAAGCCAGGATTCAGACATGGCAAGGACATGAAGGTAGGCGGAGTGTGCTAAAGCAGCGAGTAAAACAAACTTAGGGAGGAGGCTTCTGATGTTAACATGCATGAAACCAAGGCTTTTATGGTTACAGAAGTTAACAAGTGAGAGTGCCTGGGGGGACACATGGCCTGGGTTAACCTCTCTTGGGTACGTGAGACGTTAGCGTCCCACCTCTTCAACAGCCAGTGAAACTGCTGGGCGCCAAATTCAAATACAGAAATACTCATTATAAAAATCCAGAAAACATATTTTACATAGGTTTGAAGATTAACTTCTTGTGAATCCAACCACAGTGTCAGATTTTTAAAAAAAATGCTTTACGGCGAAAGCATACCTTACGATTATTTGAGAACATAGCCCAGCAAACAAATCATTACAAACCGTAACCAGCCAAGTAGAAGAGTTACACAAGTCAGCAATAGAGGGAGAATTCATCACTTACCTTTGATGATCTTTAAATGGTTGTACTCAGCAGACATTAATTTACTCAATACATGTTCCCTTTGTTCGATAAAGTCTCTTTATATCCAAAAACCTCAGTTTGTTCGCGTGTTTCTTCAGTAATCCACAGGCTCAAATGCAGTCAAAACAGGTAGACAAAAAAAAATCAAAATTGTATCCATAAAGTTCATAGAAACATGTCAAACGATGTTTATATTCAATCCTCAGGTTGTTTTTAGCCTAAATAATCAATAATATTTCAACCGGACAATAACCGTCAATATGAAAGTTAAACAAGAAAGGCACTCTCTCGGTCGCGCGCATGAAAAAGATCTGTGACGCTTTAGGGTCCACTCATTCAGACTGTTCTTACTTCCTCATTTTTCAGAATACAAGCCTGAAACAATTTCTAAAGACTGTTGACATCTAGTGGAAGGCATAGAAACTGCAATTTTAGTCATAAGTCAATGGATACTGTAATGGCATTGAATAGAAAACTACAAAACCAACAAAAAAAACTACTTCCCGAATTGATTTTTCTCAGGCTTTCGCCTGCCAAATCAGTTCTGTTATACTCACAGACACCGTTTTAACAGTTTTGGAACCTTTAGAGTGTTTTCTATCCAAATCTACCATATGCATATCATATCTTCTGGGCCCGAGTAGCAGGCCGCTTAATTTGGGCATGTTCCAATACACACAGTCAGTTAGGAAAGCGAAGGCTAGCTTTTTCAAACGGAAATTTGCATCCTGTAGCTCGAACTCCAAAAAGTATTTGGGACACTGTAAAGTCTATGGAGAATGAGAGCACCTCCTCCCAGCAGCCCACTGCACTGAGGCTAGGAAACACTGTCACCACCAATAAATCCACGATAATCAAGTATTTCAATAAGCCTTTCTCTACGGCTGGCCATGCTTTCCTCCTGCTACCCCAACTCTATCCAACTCTATTTGGATAGAAAACACTCTGAAGTTTCTAAAACTGTTTGAATGATGTCTGTGAGTATAACATAACTTATTTGGCAGGCGAAACCCCGAGGGCAAACCATCCAGGAAAATCTTTTTGAGGTCACTCTCTTTTCAATGGGCTTTCTATGGGGATCTAGATTTCTAAGGCACTTGCTTGCAGTTCCTATCGCTTCCACTGGATGTCGACAGTCTTTCGAAATTGGTTGATGTTTTTCCTTTGAGAAATTAAGAAGTAGCCCTGTTCAGAACAAGGGTCGAGTCTAGTGTACTGTTGGGGCGCGTGACCTGAAAGCTCGCTCCACTTTGTTTTTATCCCCTATTGAACGCAGTTTATCCCGCCTTAAATGTAATCTATTATTTACGTTAAAAAAATACCTAAAGTTGTATTAGGAAAGTTGTTTGAAATGTTTGGACAAAGATTACAGGTAACTTATTAGATATGTTGTAGTCATGTTGCGCGAGTTGGAACAGGTGTTTTTCTGGATCTAGCACACCAAATAAATGGACATTTTGGAGATATAACGACAGAATTAATTGAACAAAAGGACAATTTGTGATGTTTATGGGACATATTGGAGTGCCAACAGAAGAAGCTCTTCAAATGTAAGGCATGAATTATATCGTTATTTCTGAGTTTTGTGTTGCTCCTGGAGGGATGAAATTTGATTGTCTGTGTTTGTTTGATGGGGTGCTGTCCTCAGATAATCGCATGGTTTGCTTTCGCCATAAAGCTTTTTGAAATCTGACACGTTGGCTGGATTAACAAGAAGTCAAGCTTTAATTTGACATATTGCATGTGTCTTTTCAAGAATGTTAAATATTTACAATTCTGTTGTTTGAATTTGGCGCCCTGCACTTTCACTGGATGTTGGTCAGGTGAGACAGTACTGTAGAGAGGTTAACAAACCTCCAGATGAGCTTCAATGCCATACAACTCTTCTTCCGTGGCCTCCAACTGCTCTTAAACGCTAGTAAAACTAAATGCATGCTCTTCAACCAATCGCTGCCCTCACCCGCCCGCCCGACTAGCATCACTACTCTTTACGGTTCTGACTTGGAATATGTGGGCAACTACAAATACCTAGGTGTCTGGCTAGACTGTAAACTCTCCTTACAGACTCACATTAAACATCTCCAATCCAAAATTAAATCTAGAATCTGCTTCCTATTTTGCAACAAAGCCTCCTTCACTCACGCTGCCAAACATACCCTTGTAAAACTGACTACCGTGCCGATCCTTGACATCAGCGAACACTCTACTCAGCAAACTGGATGTAGTCTATCACAGTGCCATCCGTTTTGTCACCAAAGCCCCATATACCACCCACCACTGCGACCTGTATGCTCTCGTTGGCTGGCCCTCGCTACATATTCGTCGCCAAACCCAATGACACCAGGTCATCTACAAGTCTTTGCTAGGTAATACTCCGCCTTAACTCAGCTCACTGGTCACCATAGCAACACCCACCCATAGCATGGCCTGTTTATTGCTTTTCCTCCTTACTCCATTTGCACACACTGTATATAGACTTTCTAATGTGTTATTGCCTGTACGTTTGTTTATCCCACGTGTAACTCTGTTGTTTTTGTCACACTGCTTTGCTTTATCTTGGCCAGGTCGCAGTTGTAAATGAGAACTTGTTCTCAACTGGCCTACCTGGTTAAATAAAGGTGAAGAAAAATGTCATTTAAAAAAAATACATTTAAAAAATCATATCTTTATTGTCAACACCCAAATGGATACTGTCATTAAGCGGTTCTTCAATAATTACATAATACTTAATACTGTAGCTGTTTAGTTACAGTCACATGTTCAACTATCATCAGCTGATCCAGGAAATCGTTTTCTGAATGCTAGTCAAATGACAAACATCACAACATAGGTATATTTGTTGTTAGGTGAAGTTATGGGCAATTTGGCAAACAATGTACAACCCCTCATTGTCAGGCTGATGGAAAAGCTAGCCAAAGAGCATTTTACTGGTTGAAGTGTTTTTTTTAAAAGTACAAAGCGGTTGATTTGCTGTGGTGACAAACATTATATTAAGCAGGACATTCAAACGAGCCTTACAATTATAATCCAAAGTAGTGTGAAATGCACTCATAAGCAACCTGTAAATTGTTACATTTGCAATACGAAAAACCAAGGTGGAGCGCACTTGCCATCTGTTGGATTTTAAAGTGTTACACTTGGCATTTGCCATATGGCATTTGCAATCAACTTTGAATGAAACAACCCCGAATTGAGTGGTATTGGACACCGTGTACATGGTTTGTCAGTGCCAATTACTTCCCATTCATGTTTGTTCATTTCAGGGGGTGTTCCCTTACTCAGATAAGCAACCTGATATCACACCAAAGAACACACACAGGAAAAAATCTTATAGCTGTGATCAATGTGGGAAGAGTTTTAGTCAGCTAAGAAATCTGACTCTACACCAGAGAACACACACAGGAGAGAAATGTTATGTCTGTAATCAATGTGGGAAGAGTTTTGTTCAATCTAGCAGTCTGAGAGTACCCCAGAGAACACACAGGAGAGACATTTTATAGCAGTGACCAGAGATAATCTGATAAAAGATCTCATATCAATTATTAGAAAATACATGGAGTTGTTTCATAATTTCAATGAATTAATGTTACAATGTAGAATGTTTTAATATTGTACTAGGAATATTTTAATGATGTCACAATGTAGGACCCTAAATGTTTGTCCCCTGATCTATTGATTTCAGCGTAATATGGATATTAGCCTCAGGGGAAATCCAGGCTCTGAATTGAAAGAGTACTATTTATGAGATTTAACAAAAAGTGACTAACAAAAAAGAGCTGTTACACTTACCACGTTGGTGACTCACTTTAATCAAAATGCAACACTTCAAAATGTAGCAAACTGTTTTCTACAAGTTGTCCTCTAACCAGGGATGTACACATTATTCCCATATTCCGTGTGGTTTTTGAGTTGTTAGTTTTAACAGGACGTGCAACCTCATCTCCCTTCTCTCACACAAATGATTTTGAAATGACATTTCCATGTGTTTTTAGTTGTTAGTTTCAACAGCACGTACAGCCTGATTTCCCCTAATCGATATCAGTGATTTATTGCTACTTGTCAAAACAACAGCATTTTGGTGCTTGTGCATTTTAAAAGGTGCTTGTTTTAAAAATTACAAGTAATATTATTATTGTGGCAGATGTTTGTGTATATAGCCCATTCTATGTTTAGGTTTTCAATTCATCCCAAACTGTTTCTGCATATTGGTTATTGATTGGACACATTAAAATTGAAAGTTACTATGGATATTGCAGGAGTCCTCTTGAAATCAGACATGTCTGTGGTAAGGACAACTTGCTTGCTGATTGTCTCAAGGGTGGGCAGTCAAAAGGTTTTGTGTTTTGCGTTTAGCCAGTGCGTTGCCATGGATCACAATTTATTTTGACTGCACGTTTTTTTGTATTGAGATTAGTTTTGTTTGGGCTCGTTCCAAGGGGACGAGAGTTTTCGAATCTAGTGAGTTTTAGGAAGACGAGAGTTCTAGGAGCTAGTGGGAAAAATATTTTTTTACATTTTAAAATGTTAACAGTAGACACCGTGTTTATATTGGTGAAGCATTGTAGTTGATTATAATGTGAAATGGAAATTGTTTTCTGTTGGTGGTGAGCAAACTTGTCCAACAAAAGTATAGGATATAATTGTTGTCTTAAGGGGGAAGGTGTTACAGGCTTTGGTTTTGAGGTTGGACTTTAGCACGTACAGCTCATTAGCATGTAGGGAGAACTGATTGGTGTCACCTTGTTAGTCAGTATGTGTTACACCTGTGCTGGCTTGTCCATCTCGTTAGTAGGAAGGAGTTTTTCCTGAGCTAGTCCAGGTTCTATTTAAGAGTGCCTGGCCCAGGGCTCCAGTTGTCTTGATAGATGTGGAGAGTCAACAACTTTAGTTGCTCCACCTTTTTGATTATTTGCTTCCTGTTTATAAGTTTGAGGTGGTGGGACGGGTGCGCCATCGTCCGTGAGGAGATGGCGCAAAGTACATCTGGACTGTCGGTTCCGGGGATTGGACTGGCCAACACGGTGCGCTTTTCTTGGTGGGGAAAAGAGATAGAGCCTTGGGGGAGAGAAACCTTCGGGAGGAACATCCTAATGGGGCACCTAAAATTGAAGGTTAAAGATGTTCTATGCCTTCAGGGGAACCCAATGGAGAAGGGTTTGATGTAACCCTATATTTGGAAGAAAAACACAATGAGATTATGAAGACGGTGACGGAAGGGAAAGAACTCCCTGGGTTTCTGGTGGGAAGAGAGGCTTCCAGGCGCCCCCGAAGAGTGTGGTTCTCCAAGGTCATACCCTGGCCTCGTGCAGTAACAAGAAATGTCGTTTTTGTGGGTCGGAAGAGCACGAGGCCAGGGAGTGTGACGAGCCCAAGGCTTGCCACGGGTGTGGCTCAGAGAACACCTGTGGCGTGATTGCCCGGATCGTCACAGGTCATACGCGTCTGCAGCTGGGGGGAGCGGGGGATGGGGAGGAAAGAAAGGATGCGTGCGGATTGTACGGATGGCACAGGGAAAAGAAGGCAAGAGAAGAGGATGGAAAGAAGGAAGAAATGAGAAGAAAGAGGCGGGAAGAAGGAAAGAGTGGAAAAGAAGAGGAGAAGGAAAAAGAAGGCAGAAGAACGTAAAGGAGCGGTGAAGGGGACAGTGGTGCGAGAAGGAGTGGAAGAGGGAACGGGGACAGTGACAGGGAAAGTGGAGGGAGAAGGAGGGAGGAGTGGAGGTGGGAGGGGGAGGGGTGGGAGGGGAGATGGGGAGGAAGGGGGGGACAGCCTGCCAGGCTTCCTCGAGGTCGAAATGAGGGATTTGGTGGAGGAGTTAGCGGGGATGGGACGTTGTGTCTCCCCGCTACCTCCTTCACCAAAGAAGAAAGGGATGAAGAGGGGGAGCTTGGCAGGAAGTGAAGGAGGGGTGTGGAGGGGGAGGGGGGCTAAGAGAGTGGCGGGGGGGGTAATTTGTCCTCCCGGTTTGCCTCAGCCCCTTGCATTTTAGTGGATGACTCCAGTGAGGGGTCGGTGGGCTGTTTGCTAGAGGGATCCCAACTCCTGTTTGAGGAGATGGGGTCCCCTACATGCAGCCCCGAGGCAAACAGGGAGGGGGGGATGGTGGGTGGGGAGGGAGGACCCAACACACTGCCTGGGTCATGGGTTGGGATGGAGGACGGGGGGGCGTCAGGAGAGGAGAGGACGTCCCCGCCGGTGGAGATGGACCAGGGAGCATCGGGTGAGTCTCCTGTTTTTTGGTTTTGGGGGTTTTATTTGTTGTTAATAATTAAATGAATAGTTCTGTTTTTTTTAGTTTAAATGTTAGGGGTTAAGGAATAATGTTAAAAGGAGGGCGGTTTTTGTTATTTAGAGGGTGTGGGGTTTGATTTCTGTTTTTTACAGGAGGTTCACCTGAGGGATGGTGGGGATGTGTGTAGATTTAAGAGGGAGTGGGATAAGGGGGAATCTTTTTGGGGCATAGGAGGGGTGCACTCAACAGGAGTAGGGATTTTGTGTGGGCATAGAGAGGTTAAAATAGAGAACACTTTTGTAATAATGCAGGGTAGAGTTTTGGGGATAGATGTTAAGTTTAGAGAAGCTAGATATAGGTTAATTGGGGTGTATGGGCCACAGGTGGCGGCAGACAGGAGGGAGATGGTGGACTGTCTGGCGCCCCTGTGTGTTACAAACAGGCACTTGGTGATAGGAGGAGACTTTAATATAGATTTAGGGGTAGGCGGTGATAGCAGTGCAGGTGCCATCTCTGGGCTAATGGCTTGCCATGGTCTGGTTGATGGTGGCCTGCACACTACTCCGGCAATGGTCGGTCTACATGGCGCAACTCCAGGGGGTTGCGCGGAGGCTCGACTACATTTTTGTATCCAGGTCTTTGGGTCAGTTGTCTGGGCGGCTGTTGCCTGTTTTCTTCACGGATCACGACGGGGTGTTCCTGCAGGTGGGGTCGCCAGTCTGCCTCTTCGGTAGGGGTACTGGAAGTTAGATCGGGATATACTGGAGGAGCAGGCTTTCGTTGACGCATTTTTTGTTTCTTTCGGAGGCTTGACGGCCTCCGGTCCATGTGCGAGGGGGTGTTAGAGTGGTGGGATTTAGTTAAGGTGAGGATTAGGGCTTTTATAATAGGATATTGTAGAAGGAAAAAAAGGGAGGAAAGGAGGGAGGTGGATCGTATCCAAAGGTTAATTGAACTCGAGTACGAGGCAGGCAACCTCGGCGGGTCGATTGACTGGGAGAGATTCGCAGCCCTAAAGGCGCAGCTCAGGGAGCTGCAGGAGCAGAAGGCTCGAGCTTTCCTGGAGCGTGCGCATAGTGGCTTTCTAGAACATAATGAGACTTGTTCCGCTATGTTCTTTAAGTCGGTTAGGGCCAGGCAGAGTAGGAAGGTAATGCATGGAGTTAGGGAAGAAAATGGTAGTATAGTAAGTAAACCAGAGGAAATGGTCAGGGTGACAACTGATCATTTCCAAGGTTTATTTAAGGAAAGGGAAATAGATGTAGAGCAGGGAAACGTGTTTTAGAACACTTGTCCCGGCGGTTGCCAGAGGACATTAGAGACGTGATGGAGGCCCAGATCTCACTAGAAGAGGTTGAGAGCGCTCTTAGGAGGATGGGAAAAGGGAAGGTGCCTGGGATGGATGGGCTGCCGGCTGAGTTTTACCTCAAGTTTTGGGGTATACTTGGACCAGTGGTTCTCAAAGTCTTGAAGGCCATCCTTGAGACGGGGGTCCCGGGGGGATCAATGGCTGTTGGTGTGCTGTCACTTCTTTATAAGAAGGGGGAAGCAACTGACCTTGGCAACTGGCGGCCATTGACCATGCTGTGCGTAGATTACAAGATTCTTGCAAAGGTTTTAGCAGACCGGTTGCGCACAGCCCTTCCCTACGTCGTCCACGAGGATCAGACGTGCGGGGTAGAGGGCCGCTCTATAAGATGGAACCTACAGTTGATCAGGGATTCCATCGCTTGGGTTGAAGATAGAGGGCTGCCTTTAATGGTAGCAGCGCTAGATCAGGCGAAAGCTTTTGATCGCGTGAATAGATCTTTTCTATTCAGGGTGTTAGGTAGATTAGGATTTGGGGAGAAGTTTATAGGATGGATCCGTACTTTATATGTCGGAGCGGGGTGTCGAGTTAGTGTAAATAGTCACTTAGGTGACGTTTTGACCTCTCGTCTGGGGTCAGGCAGGGATGCCCACTCTCGGCTCTCCTCTTCGTTCTGTACATGGAGCCTCTGGGGGCTGCCATTAGGGCAGACACAGGGGTGGAAGGCTTGTTGATCCCTGGAAGTGGTGGGCTGCGTGTTAAGATGACGCAGTACGCCGACGACACTTCCTTGCTGTTGTGCAAGGACTCGTGCCTGACAAGGTCCCTTGCCATCTTTGGGGATTTCACCCGAGCGTCGGGAGCAGTTCTGAACCATGCAAAGTCTTCCGTCAAGTTTTTCGGAAGATGGCGCGGTAGAACGGATGTGCCTGGGGGGTTATCTCTCTGTGAAGGGGCCCTGAGGATTCTCGGGGTTCATTTTGAGACCTCCGGCTCAGCGACGCTAAACTGGAACATGCGTATCGCAGTGGTACAGAGGAAGCTAGCAATGTGGAAGGCTAGGTATTTGTCTTTTATGGGCAAAGTCCTGGTCCTAAAGGTGGATGTGTTGCCGTCTCTTTTGTATTTGGCATATATCTACCCATTGCCGGCTTGTCTGAGGAGGCCTCTAGTGAGGCTTGTGTTTCAGTTTATGTGGAGTGGCAGGTGCGAGTGGGTCGCCAGGGCACGCATGATCTGTCCCATCGGGGAGGGAGGTAGGGGGGTACCACATTTCCCCCTCAAGCTGGACTCAATTTTTGTTTCTTTCTTGTTAGCGGAGCTTGCTCAGCCAGTGATACACCCGTCCGGTTACCTCCTGCGGGTGTTCTTCTCGTATCAGGCGAGAAGCGTAATGGTGTGGTCTAACACGGGTCCTCGGGCGGAACAGCTGCCGTGGCACTTTGGTCATGCGGCCAAGTGGCTGCGTGCGCACCCGAGGTTGAAGTTGCCCGAGTAGGTTTAGACCACAGGCACCTGTACGAGGAGGTCAGGCAGGCAGGGAGTCCTGCGCCCGTAGCGGGCATCTCGTCAGTGGTCTGGGAGGGAGTGCAGGCGCGGGGCCTGGACAACGGGCTCAAGGACCTGAATTGGTTGAGCCTTCATAAGCGTTTGCCGGTACTTTCCATCTTGTACCGGTATAGTTTGGTGCGATCCCCCACCTGTCCAAGATCTGCTTGTGGCAGGGAGGAGACTGTGCGCCATGCCTTCTGGGACTGTGCCTTTGCCGGACTAGTATGGGCTAGGGCACGGGTGATGCTAGGTGTGGTTAGGAGTGATTTTGTTTTGACATGGGCTAGGCTAGAGAGAGGCGTAGGGAGAGCAAAGGGAACGGATAGGGACAGGTTTCTGCTCTGGCTTCTCATGAGTCTCTTTAAAAAGGGACTGTGGGAAGCCAGGAAGAATTTAGTCAAGACAGGGAGAGATTGGGGGGTGGAAGGGATAGTGAGAAGGGTGGAAGGTGATTTGGGGGAGGATGAAGAGGGAGGAGAGGAAGTGGGGAAGCATGCGGCACGGGAGAGGTGGAAAGGGGTTTAGGGCTGGGAGTGTTAGAGTGAGTTTGGTAAGGGGATAGATTAGGGAAGGGGAGATAGGGAAAGGGTTAGGTATTGGTTAGGTATGACGGGGAGGGACGATGCTCCCCTGAGGTTTGTTTTTGTTTGATGTTTTTGTAAATAGAATTTTATTAAGAATGAATGAGAATTATGATTTTGTAATAGTATGAATGGTATTGATTGTAATAAATTATTTTAACCACCATCTTTTTTGGTTTGCTTCCTGTCTTTAAGTTTGTGTGTTTTTCTTTTGTTTGCCTCTTCTTGGGCAGATTTAGTGGGTCTCATGGTGGGTGTCTTTTAGTCCCAGTTGTTGTTACTAGTCAACTTTCAGTGGACACCCCTAGTGTCTTTCAGAGCCCCTCCTAAACCCCACCTGTTTGTTTGGTTTTGGTTGTTGTTAGTTCCCTCTTCTGTTTGAGGACATTTTTGGTTTTCTTGCTGGAGAACGTAACATCAAACAATGGAGAAAGACAAGATATTTTGGGTTGGATATTGCAGTGAATTGAAATATTTTAAATCGATGACATTTACTTAGAAATGTCATCGATTTAAAATATTAACAATTCACTGCAATATCCAACCCAAAATATCTTGTCTTTCTCCATTGTTTGATGTTACGTTCTCCAGCAAGAAAACCAAAAATGTCCCTCAAACAGAAGAGGGAACTAACAACAACCAAAACTAAACAGGTTTTAGGAGGGGCTCTGAAAGACACTGAGGGTGTCCACTGAAAGTTGACTAGTAACAACTGGGACCTAAAAGACACCCACCATGAGACCCACTAAATCTTCCCAAGAAGAGGCAAACAAAAGAAAAACACACACCAACCTTAAAGACAGGAAGCAAACCAAAAAAGATTAAAGGTGGTTAAAATAATTTATTACAATCAATACCATTCATACTATTACAAAATCATAATTCTCATTCATTCTTAATAAAATTCTATTTACAAAAACATCAAACAAAAACAAACCTCAGGGGAGCATCGTCCCTCCCCGTCATACCTAACCAATACCTAACCCTTTCCCTATCTCCCCTTCCCTAATCTATCCCCTTACCAAACTCACTCTAACACTCCCAGCCCTAAACCCCCTTTCCACCTCTCCCGTGCCGCATGCTTCCCCCACTTCCTCTCCTCCCTCTTCATCCTCCCCTCAAATCACCTTCCACCCTTCTCACTATCCCTTCCACCCCCCAATCTCTCCCTGTCTTGACTAAATTCTTCCTGGCTTCCCACAGTCCCTTTTAAAGAGACTCATGAGAAGCCAGAGCAGAAACCTGTCCCTATCTGTTCCCTTTGCTCTCCCTACGCCTCTCTCTAGCCTAGCCCATGTCAAAACAAAATCACTCCTAACCACACCTAGCATCATCCGTGCCCTAGCCCATACTAGTCCGGCAAAGGCACAGTCCCAGAAGGCATGGCGCACATTCTCCTCCCTGCCACAAGCAGATCTTGGACAGGTGGGGGATCGCACCAAACTATACCGGTACAAGATGGAAAGTACCGGCAAACGCTTATGAAGGCTCAACCAATTCAGGTCCTTGAGCCCATTGTCCAGGCCCCGCGCCTGCACTCCCTCCCAGACCACTGACGAGATGCCCGCTACGGGCGCAGGACTCCCTGCCTGCCTGACCTCCTCGTACAGGTGCCTGTGGTCTAAACCTACTTGGGCAACTTCAACCTCGGGGTGCGCACGCAGCCATTTGGCCGCATGACCAAAGTCCAACGGCAGCTGTTCCGCCCGAGGACCCGTGTTAGACCACACCATTACGCTTCTCGCCTGATACGAGAAGAACACCCGCAGGAGGTAACCGGACGGGTGTATCACTGGCTGAGCAAGCTCCGCTAACAAGAAAGAAACAAAAATGGAGTCCAGCTTGAGGGGGAAATGTGGTACCCCCCTACCTCCCTCCCCGATGGGACAGATCATGCGTGCCCTGGCGACCCACTCGCACCTGCCACTCCACATAAACTGAAACACAAGCCTCACTAGAGGCCTCCTCAGACAAGCCGGCAATGGGTAGATATATGCCAAATACAAAAGAGACGGCATCACATCCACCTTTAGGACCAGGATTTTGCCCATAAAAGATAAATACCTATCCTTCCACATTGCTAGCTTCCTCTGTACCACTGCGATACGCATGTTCCAGTTTAGCGTCGCTGAGCCGGAGGTCTCAAAATGAACCCCGAGAATCCTCAGGGCCCCTTCACAGAGAGATAACCCCCCAGGCACATCCGTTCTACCGCGCCATCTTCCGAAAAACTTGACGGAAGACTTTGCATGGTTCAGAACTGCTCCCGACGCTCGGGTGAAATCCCCAAAGATGGCAAGGGACCTTGTCAGGCACGAGTCCTTGCACAACAGCAAGGAAGTGTCGTCGGCGTACTGCGTCATCTTAACACGCAGCCCACCACTTCCAGGGATCAACAAGCCTTCCACCCCTGTGTCTGCCCTAATGGCAGCCCCCAGAGGCTCCATGTACAGAACGAAGAGGAGAGCCGAGAGTGGGCATCCCTGCCTGACCCCAGACGAGAGGTCAAAACGTCACCTAAGTGACTATTTACACTAACTCGACACCCCGCTCCGACATATAAAGTACGGATCCATCCTATAAACTTCTCCCCAAATCCTAATCTACCTAACACCCTGAATAGAAAAGATCTATTCACGCGATCAAAAGCTTTCGCCTGATCTAGCGCTGCTACCATTAAAGGCAGCCCTCTATCTTCAACCCAAGCGATGGAATCCCTGATCAACTGTAGGTTCCATCTTATAGAGCGGCCCTCTACCCCGCACGTCTGATCCTCGTGGACGACGTAGGGAAGGGCTGTGCGCAACCGGTCTGCTAAAACCTTTGCAAGAATCTTGTAATCTACGCACAGCATGGTCAATGGCCGCCAGTTGCCAAGGTCAGTTGCTTCCCCCTTCTTATAAAGAAGTGACAGCACACCAACAGCCATTGATCCCCCGGGACCCCGTCTCAAGGATGGCCTTCAAGACTTTGAGAACCACTGGTCCAAGTATACCCCAAAACTTGAGGTAAAACTCAGCCGGCAGCCCATCCATCCCAGGCACCTTCCCTTTTCCCATCCTCCTAAGAGCGCTCTCAACCTCTTCTAGTGAGATCTGGGCCTCCATCACGTCTCTAATGTCCTCTGGCAACCGCCGGGACAAGTGTTCTAAAACACGTTTCCCTGCTCTACATCTATTTCCCTTTCCTTAAATAAACCTTGAAATGATCAGTTGTCACCCTGACCATTTCCTCTGGTTTACTTACTATACTACCATTTTCTTCCCTAACTCCATGCATTACCTTCCTACTCTGCCTGGCCCTAACCGACTTAAAGAACATAGCGGAACAAGTCTCATTATGTTCTAGAAAGCCACTATGCGCACGCTCCAGGAAAGCTCGAGCCTTCTGCTCCTGCAGCTCCCTGAGCTGCGCCTTTAGGGCTGCGAATCTCTCCCAGTCAATCGACCCGCCGAGGTTGCCTGCCTCGTACTCGAGTTCAATTAACCTTTGGATACGATCCACCTCCCTCCTTTCCTCCCTTTTTTCCTTCTACAATATCCTATTATAAAAGCCCTAATCCTCACCTTAACTAAATCCCACCACTCTAACACCCCCTCGCACATGGACCGGAGGCCGTCAAGCCTCCGAAAGAAACAAAAAATGCGTCAACGAAAGCCTGCTCCTCCAGTATATCCCGATCTAACTTCCAGTACCCCCTACCGAAGAGGCAGACTGGCGACCCCACCTGCAGGAACACCCCGTCGTGATCCGTGAAGAAAACAGGCAACAGCCGCCCAGACAACTGACCCAAAGACCTGGATACAAAAATGTAGTCGAGCCTCCGCGCAACCCCCCTGGAGTTGCGCCATGTAGGACCGACCATTGCCGGAGTAGTGTGCAGGCCACCATCAACCAGACCATGGCAAGCCATTAGCCCAGAGATGGCACCTGCACTGCTATCACCGCCTACCCCTAAATCTATATTAAAGTCTCCTCCTATCACCAAGTGCCTGTTTGTAACACACAGGGGCGCCAGACAGTCCACCATCTCCCTCCTGTCTGCCGCCACCTGTGGCCCATACACCCCAATTAACCTATATCTAGCTTCTCTAAACTTAACATCTATCCCCAAAACTCTACCCTGCATTATTACAAAAGTGTTCTCTATTTTAACCTCTCTATGCCCACACAAAATCCCTACTCCTGTTGAGTGCACCCCTCCTATGCCCCAAAAAGATTCCCCCTTATCCCACTCCCTCTTAAATCTACACACATCCCCACCATCCCTCAGGTGAACCTCCTGTAAAAAACAGAAATCAAACCCCACACCCTCTAAATAACAAAAAACCGCCCTCCTTTTAACATTATTCCTTAACCCCTAACATTTAAACTAAAAAAGAAACAGAACTATTCATTTAATTATTAACAACAAATAAAAACCCCAAAAAACAAAAAAAAAAAAACAGGAGACTCACCCGATGCTCCCCTGGTCCATCTCCACCGGCGGGGACGTCCTCTCCTCTCCTGACGCCCCCCGTCCTCCATCCCAACCCATGACCCAGGCAGTGTGTTGGGTCCTCCCTCCCCACCCACCATCCCCCCCCTCCCTGTTTGCCTCGGGGCTGCATGTAGGGGACCCCATCTCCTCAAACAGGAGTTGGGATCCCTCTAGCAAACAGCCCACCGACCCCTCACTGGAGTCATCCACTAAAATGCAAGGGGCTGAGGCAAACCGGGAGGACAAATTACCCCCCCGCCACTCTCTTAGCCCCCCCTCCCCCTCCACACCCCCTCCCTCTCACTTCCTGCCAAGCTCCCCCTCTTCATCCCTTTCTTCTTTGGTGAAGGAGGTAGCGGGGAGACACAACGTCCCATCCCCGCTAACTCCTCCACCAAATCCCTCATTTCGACCTCGAGGAAGCCTGGCAGGCTGTCCCCCACTCCTTCCCCCATCTCCCCCCCCTCCCACCCCCTCCCCTCCCACCTCCACTCCTCCCTCCTTCTCCGTCACTGTCCCTGTCACTGTCCCCCGTTCCCTCTTCCACTCCTTCTCGCACCACTGTCCCCTTCACCGCTCCTTTACGTTCTTCTGCCTTCTTTTCCTTCTCCTCTTCTTTTCCACTCTTTCCTTCTTCCCGCCTCTTTCTTCTCATTTCTTTCTTCTTTCCATCCTCTTCTCTTGCCTTCTTTTCCCCTGTGCCATCCGTACAATCCGCACGCATCCTTTCTTTCCTCCCCCATCCCCCGCTCCCCCAGCTGCAGACGCGTATGACCTGTGACGATCCGGGCAATCACGCCACAGGTGTTCTCTGGAGCCACACCCGTGGCAAGCCTTGGGCTCGTCACACTCCCTGGCCTCGTGCTCTTCCGACCCACAAAAACGACATTTCTTGTTACTGCACGAGGCCAGGGTATGACCTTCTTCTTTCCCTTCCGTCACCGTCTTCATAATCTCATTGTGTTTTTCTTCCAAATATAGGGTTACATCATTGTGTTTTTCTTCCAAATATAGGGTTACATCAAACCCTTCTCCATTGGGTTCCCCTGAAGGCATAGAACATCTTTAACCTTCAATTTTAGGTGCCCCATTAGGATGTTCCTCCCGAAGGTTTCTCTCCCCCAAGGCTCCATCTCTTTTCCCCGCCAAGAAAAGCGCACCGTGTTGGCCAGTCCAATCCCCGGAACCGACAGTCCAGATGTACTTTGCGCCATCTCCTCACGGACGATGGCGCACCCGCCCCACCACCTCAAACTTATAAACAGGAAGCAAATAATCAAAAGGTGGAGCAACTAAAGTTGTTGACTCTCCACATCTATCAAGACAACTGGAGCCCTGGGCCAGGCACTCTTAAATAGAACCTGGACTAGCTCAGGAAAAACTCCTTCCTACTAACGAGATGGACAAGCCAGCACAGGTGTAACACATACTGACTAACAAGGTGACACCAATCAGTTCTCCCTACATGCTAATGAGCTGTACGTGCTAAAGTCCAACCTGAAAACCAAAGCCTGTAACACCTTCCCCTTAAGACAACAATTATATCCTATATTTTTGTTGGACAAGTTTGCTCACCACCAACAGAAAACAATTTCCATTTCACATTATAATCAACTACAATGCTTCACCAATATAAACACGGTGTCTACTGTTAACATTTTAAAATGTAAAAAAATATTTTTCCCACTAGCTCCTAGAACTCTCGTCTTCCTAAAACTCACTAGATTCGAAAACTCTCGTCCCCTTGGAACGAGCCCAAACAAAACTAATCTCAATACAAAAAAACGTGCAGTCAAAATAAATTGTGATCCATGGCAACGCACTGGCTAAACGCAAAACACAAAACCTTTTGACTGCCCACCCTTGAGACAATCAGCAAGCAAGTTGTCCTTACCACAGACATGTCTGATTTCAAGAGGACTCCTGCAATATCCATAGTAACTTTCAGTTTTAATGTGTCCAATCAATAACCAATATGCAGAAACAGTTTGGGATGAATTGAAAACCTAAACATAGAATGGGCTATATACACAAACATCTGCCACAATAATAATATTACTTGTAATTTTTAAAACAAGCACTTTTTAAAATGCACAAGCACCAAAAATGCTGTTGTTTTGACAAGTAGCAATAAATCACTGATATCGATTAGGGGGAAATCAGGCTGTACGTGCTGTTGAAACTAACAACTAAAAAACACATGGAAATGTCATTTCAAAATCATTTGTGTGAGAGAAGGGAGATGAGGTTGCACGTCCTGTTAAAACTAACAACTCAAAAACCACACGGAATATGGGAATAATGTGTACATCCCTGGTTAGAGGACAACTTGTAGAAAACAGTTTGCTACATTTTGAAGTGTTGCATTTTGATTAAAGTGAGTCACCAACGTGGTAAGTGTAACAACTCTTTTTTTGTTAGTCACTTTTTGTTAAATCTCATAAATAGTACTCTTTCAATTCAGAGCCTGGATTTCCCCCCTGAGGCTAATATCCATATTACGCTGAAATCAATAGATCAGGGGACAAACATTTAGGGTCCTACATTGTGACATCATTAAAATATTCCTAGTACAATATTAAAACATTCTACATTGTAACATTAATTCATTGAAATTATGAAACAACTCCATGTATTTTCTAATAATTGATATGAGATCTTTTATCAGATTATCTCTGGTCACTGCTATAAAATGTCTCTCCTGTGTGTTCTCTGGGGTACTCTCAGACTGCTAGATTGAACAAAACTCTTCCCACATTGATTACAGACATAACATTTCTCTCCTGTGTGTGTTCTCTGGTGTAGAGTCAGATTTCTTAGCTGACTAAAACTCTTCCCACATTGATCACAGCTATAAGATTTTTTTCCTGTGTGTGTTCTTTGGTGTGATATCAGGTTGCTTATCTGAGTAAGGGAACACCCCCCTGAAATGAACAAACATGAATGGGAAGTAATTGGCACTGGACAAACCATGTACACGGTGTCCAATACCACTCAATTCGGGGTTGTTTCATTCAAAGTTGATTGCAAATGCCATATGGCAAATGCCAAGTGTAACACTTTAAAAATCCAACAGATGGCAAGTGCGCTCCACCTTGGTTTTTCGTATTGCAAATGTAACAATTTACAGGTTGCTTATGAGTGCATTTCACACTACTTTGGATTATAATTGTAAGGCTCGTTTGAATGTCCTGCTTAATATAATGTTTGTCAACACAGCAAATCAACCGCTTTGTACTTTTAAAAAAACACTTCAACCAGTAAAATGCTCTTTGGCTAGCTTTTCCATCAGCCTGACAATGAGGGGTTGTACATTGTTTGCCAAATTGCCCATAACTTCACCTAACAACAAATATACCTATGTTGTGATGTTTGTCATTTGACTAGCATTCAGAAAACGATTTCCTGGATCAGCTGATGATAGTTGAACATGTGACTGTAACTAAACAGCTACAGTATTAAGTATTGTGTGTAATTATTGAAGAACCGCGTTAATGACAGTATCCATTTGGGTGTTGACAATAAAGATATGATTTTTTAAATGTATTTTTTTTAAATGACATTTTTCTTCACCTTTATTTAACCAGGTAGGCCAGTTGAGAACAAGTTCTCATTTACAACTGCGACCTGGCCAAGATAAAGCAAAGCAGTGTGACAAAAACAACAGAGTTACACGTGGGATAAACAAACGTACAGGCAATAACACATTAGAAAGTCTATATACAGTGTGTGCAAATGGAGTAAGGAGGAAAAGCAATAAACAGGCCATGCTATGGGTGGGTGTTGCTATGGTGACCAGTGAGCTGAGTTAAGGCGGAGTATTACCTAGCAAAGACTTGTAGATGACCTGGTGTCATTGGGTTTGGCGACGAATATGTAGCGAGGGCCAGCCAACGAGAGCATACAGGTCGCAGTGGTGGGTGGTATATGGGGCTTTGGTGACAAAACGGATGGCACTGTGATAGACTACATCCAGTTTGCTGAGTAGTGTGTTGGAAGCTATTTTGTAAATGACATCGCTGATGTCAAGGATCGGCAGGGTAGTCAGTTTTACAAGGGTATGTTTGGCAGCGTGAGTGAAGGAGGCTTTGTTGCGAAATAGGAAGCAGATTCTAGATTTAATTTTGGATTAGAGATGTTTAATGTGAGTCTGTAAGGAGAGTTTACAGTATAACCAGACACCTAGGTATTTTTAGTTGTCCACATATTCTAAGTCAGAACCGTAAAGAGTAGTGATGCTAGTCGGGCGGGCGGGTGGGTGAGGGCAGCGATTGGTTGAAGAGCATGCATTTAGTTTTACTAGCATTTAAGAGCAGTTGGAGGCCACGGAAGAAGAGTTGTATGGCATTGAAGCTCATCTGGAGGTTTGTTAACCTCTCTACACTACTGTCCCACCTGGCCAACATCCAGTGAAAGTGCAGGGCGCCAAATTCAAACAACAGAATTGTAAATATTTAACATTCTTGAAAATACACATGCAATATGTCAAATTAAAGCTTGACTTCTTGCTAATCCAGCCAACGTGTCAGATTTCAAAAAGGCTTTATGGCGAAAGCAAACCATGCGATTATCTGAGGACAGCACCCCATCAAACAAACACAGACAATCATATTTCATCCCGCCAGGAGCAACACAAAACTCAGAAATAACGATATAATTCATGCCTTAACTTTGAAGAGCTTCTTCTGTTGGCACACCAATATGTCCCATAAACATCACAAATGGTCCTTTTGTTCAATTAATTCTGTTGTTATATCTCCAAAATGTCAATTTATTTGGTGTGCTTGATCCAGAAAAACACCTGTTCCAACTCGCGCAACATGACTACAAAATATCTAATAAGTTACCTGTAATCTTTGTCCAAACATTTTAAACAACTTTCCTAATACAACTTTAGGTATTTTTTTACGGAAATAATAGATTACATTTAAGGCGGGATAAACTGCGTTCAATAGGGGATAAAAACAAAGTGGAGCAAGCTTTCAGGTCACGTGCCCCAACCACAACAGTACACTAGACTCGACCCTTGTTCTGAACAGGGCTACTTCTTAATTTCTCAAAGGAAAAACATCAACCAATTTCGAAAGACTGTCGACATCCAGTGGAAGCGATAGGAACTGCAAGCAAGTGCCTTAGAAATCTAGATCCCCATAGAAAGCCCATTGAAAAGAGAGTGACCTCAAAAAAATCAGGAAAATATTTTTTTGAGGTCACTCTTGCCCTCGGGGTTTCACCTGCCAAATAAGTTATGTTATACTCACAGACATCATTCAAACAGTTTTAGAAACTTCAGAGTGTTTTCTATCCAAATAGAGTTGGATAGAGTTGGGGTAGCCAGGAGGAAAGCATGGCCAGCCATAGAGAAAGGCTTATTGAAATACTTGATTATCGTGGATTTATTGGTGGTGACGGTGTTTCCTAGCCTCAGTGCAGTGGGCTGCTGGGAGGATGTGCTCTCATTCTCCATAGACTTTACAGTGTCCCAAAAACTTTTTGGAGTTCAGGATGCAAATTTCTGTTTGAAAAAGCTAGCCTTTGCTTTCCTAACTGACTGTGTGTATTGGTTCCTGAATTCTCTGAAAAGTTGCATATCGCGCGGACTATTCGATACTAGTGCAGTACGCCACAGACTTTTTTGTGCTGGTCGAGGGCAGTCAGGTCTGGAGTGAACCAAGGGCTATATCTGTTCGTAGTTCTACATTCTTTGAAAGCGGCATGCTTATTTTTTTAACTGTTGCTTCCTTACCCATTGTTGTCTTAGCTAGCTCTCCCAATCAAGACCTGTGATTGCTTTATGCCTCGCTTTATGTCTCTCTATTGTCAATATGCCTTGTATACTGTTGTTTAGGGTAGTTATCATTGTTTTATTTTACTGCGGAGCCGCTAGTCCCACTCAACATGCCTCAGAGAGCTCTTTTGTCCCACCTCCCACACATGCGCTGACCTCACCTAGCATAACTAATGCCTCCAGAGATGCAACCTCTCTTATCGTCACTCAATGCTTAGGTTTACGTCCACTGTACCTTCACCCTACCATACCCATCTGTACTTTATGCCTTGAATCTATCCTACCACACCCAGAAATCTGCTCCTTTTATTCTCTGTTCACAACACACTAGGCGACAAGTTCTGATAGCCTTTAGCCGTACCCTCATCCTACTCCTCTGTTCCTCGGGTGATGTAGAGGGTAACTTCTCTAGGGTAGGGGGCAGCATTCGGAATTTTGGATGAAAAGCATGCCCAAATTAAACGTCCTGCTACTCGGGCCCAGAAGATATAATATGCATATAACTGGTAGATTTGGAAAGAAAACACTCTAAAGGTTCCCAAACTGTTAAAATAGTGTCTGTGAGTATAACAGAACTGATTTGGCAGGTGAAAGCCTGAGAAAAATCAATTCGGAAAGTAGTTTGTTTTTTTGGTTTTGTAGTTTTCTATTCAATGCCATTACAGTTCCATTGACTTATGACTCAAATTGCAGTTTCTATGCCTTCCACTAGATGTCAAAAGTCTTTAGAAATTGTTTCAGGCTTGTATTCTGAAAAATTAGGAAGTAAGAGCAGTCTGAATGAGTGAACCCTAAAGTGTCACAGAGCTTTTTCATGTGCGCGACCGAGAGAGTGCCTTTCTTGTTTACCTTTCATATTGATGACGTTATTGTCCAGTTGAAATATTATCTATTATTTAGGCTAAAAAGAACCTGAGGATTGAATATAAACAATGTTTGACATGTTTCTATGAACTTTATGGATACAATTTGGATTTTTTTTGTCTGCCTGTTTTGACTGCGTTTGAGCCTGTGGATTACTGAAGAAAATGCGCGAACAAACTGAGGTTTTTGGATATAAAGAGACTTCATTGAACAAAGGGAACATTTATTGAGTAAATGAATGTCTGCTGAGTGCAACCATTTAAAGATCATCAAAGGTAAGGGAAGAAATGTATCTCTATTTCTGACTTGTGTAACTCTTCTACTTGGCTGGTTACGGTTTGTAATGATTTGTTTGCTGGGCTATGTTCTCAAATAATCGTAAGGTATGCTTTCGCCGTAAAGCTTTTTAAAAATCTGACACCGTGGTTGGATTCACAAGAAGTTAATCTTTAAACATGTGTAAAATATGTTTTCTGGATTTTTATAATGAGTATTTCTGTATTTGAATTTGGCGCCCAGCAGTTTCACTGGCTGTTGAAGAGGTGGGACGCTAACGTCTCACGTACCCAAGAGAGGTTAACCCAGGCCCTGTGTGTCCCCAGGCACTCTCATTTGTTAACTTCTGTAACCATAAAAGCCTTGGTTTCATGCATGTTAACATCAGAAGCCTCCTCCCTAAGTTTGTTTTACTCGCTGCTTTAGCACACTCCGCCTACCTTCATGTCCTTGCTGTGTCTGAATCCTGGCTTTGGAAGGACTCCAAAAATTCTGAAATTTCCATCCCCAACTACAACATTATCCGTCAAGATAGAACTGACAAAGGGGGAGGAGTTGCAATCTACTGCGAAGATGGCCTGCAAAGTTCTATCATACTTTCCAGGTCCATGCCCAAACAATCCAAGCTTCTAATTTTAATTTTCTAATCTCCAGAAATAAGTCTCTCACTGTTGCCGCTTGTTATAGACCCCCCTCAGCTCCCAGCTGTGCCATGGATACCATACGTGAATTGATTGCCCCCCATCTATCTTCAGAGTTTATTCTCTTAGGTGACCAAACTGGGATATGCTTAACACCCCGGTCATCCTACAATCCAAGCTAGATGACCTCAATCTCACACAAATAATCAAGGAACCCACCAGGTAAAACCCTAGATCCGTAAACATGGGCACCCTCATAGATATTATCCTGACCAACTTGCCCTCCAAATACGCAACTGCTGTTATCAATCAGGATCTCAGCGGTCACTGCCACATTGCCTGCATCCATTATGGGTTCGAGGTCAAACGACCACCCCTCATCACTGTCAAACGCTCCTTAAAACACTTCTGCGAGCAGGCCTTTCTAATCGACCTGGCCCGGGTATCCTGGAAGGATATTGGCCTCATCCCATCAGTAGAGGATGCCTGGTTGTTCTTTAAAAGTAATTTCCTCACCATCTTAATCAGCTAAGACAACAACAGGTAAAATGGCAATGAATGGGCAGATAGGGTCAGTTAACTACACACAGGGCCTGAGTTCAAGGCTGGGGCCGACAGATAAACAAAATAGAGATTTGTGATTAATGAACAGTCCAACAGGCATCAGCTATGTAGCCAAGTGATCATAGGGTCCAGTGAACAGCAATATATGAACCAGGGAAGCCGTTAGGTAGTCGATATTAGGATAGCCAGGAGATGCGCCTGGCTCAAGGCTAACTGGTGCTAGTTTTGGGACAAGGACGTTAGCCACTATAGCCACTTCGGTGCAAAGGTCCAGAACTTAAGGCAGGAATCCGGTGATGTAGTGGCTTCTAGTCGTGTTAGTGAAGAGTCTGGGAGGCATCAGCTGTGTAGCCGAGTGAACATAGGGTCCACTGAGCAGGCCAGAAGATGGGCCTGGCTCAAGGCTAGCGTCGGGGCTGGGCCACTCGGTAGCAGCTAGCTAGCTGCAATTATCCAGAGCTTACGGCAGGAATACGGTGATGTAGTGGAGAAAAACAGTCCGATATGCTCAGGGTTGATATCGCGCAGTGCAGACTGGCAGGTATTAAAAAATAGCAGATCCGTATCACATTGGGTGAGGCGGTTTGCCAGAAGGTATATTTAAATTAAAAATGGAAAAAGAGATTGAAATAAATTGCAACATATACAAAAAAAAGACTTAAAAAGATAACATTTACAACAACAAACATGTCTTACTAGTTTTGGAATAGTTTTCATTTTTCTAACAGGTTTGTTATTTTATTTCAGTTTACTAAATAGTTTTCCCCTAATTACTTTTTCTATAATAAGCATGGAGGTTTCCCCTATCAACCAGTCATAGGTACTGGTGACAAAGCACCTCGTAACCTAGCTGGGAATGGGACAGACAGAACCCTTCTGTGGTAACAGATAGGTGCGATTTGTAATCAAATCTAATTCCCAGGAATGGGGTTCATATGAACCACAGAGACTGTGTGTGGGATAATAACATGGCCGTGTCCAACCCTGCTTGTTCCCTCGACTCCGCTACCAACCATCAATCTACAACAGGGCCCTTAACCTGTATCACTAGACACCTCATAGTGAGCTACAGGTAGGAATCAGCAATGAATCCCAATAATGAGACACCTCTGGGGAGGGGTGTCAGAAACGTTAAAAAAAAAAAAAAAAAAATATATATATATATATATATACATATATATAGTGTTTTAAGATAAACCGTTTTTTTACAAATCCGTCAAGACACCAACTTAGACTTTACCATGAAATGCTTTACTTTCAAGCCCTTAACCAACAGTGCAGTTCAAGAAGAAGAAAATATTTACCAAGTAGACTCAAATATAAAGTAATAATAAAAAGTAAACAATGAGAATAACAATAACGAGGCTATATACAGGGGGCACCGGTACCGAGTCAGTGTGCGGGGGTACAGGCTAGTTGAGGTAATCTGTACATGAAGGTGGGGGCGTAGTGACTATGCATAGGTAACAAACAACCAGCGAGTAGCAGCAGTGCAAAAAAGGGAGGGCGGTGGGGTGGGGTCAATGTAAATTGTCTAGTGGCGATTTTATGAATTGTTCAGCAATCGTATGGCTGGGGGGTAGAAGCTGTTGGGGCTTTTGGTTCTAGACTTGGCGCTCCGGTACCGCTTGCCGTGCGGTAGCAGAGAATACTGTTTAAAACTTGGGTGACTGGAGTCTCTGACAATTTTGTGGGTTTTCCTCTGACATGCCTATTATATAGGTCCTGGATGGCAGGAAGCTTGGCCACAGTGATGTATTGGGCCATTGCACTACCCCCTGTAGTGACTTAGGGTCAGATGCCGATCAGTTGCTATACCAGGAGGTGATGCAACCGGTCAGGATGCACTTGGTGGTGCAGCAGCACTACCTTTTGAGGATCTGGATACCCATGCCAAATCTTTTCAGTCTCCGGAGGGGGAAAATGTTTTGTTGTGCCCTCTTCATGACTGTCTTGGTATATACCCACGTAGGTGATTGTAAGATGAACCGAGGTCCACACTCCAGTCCAGTTGATGATGGTAATGCACCTTAAAGTTGGTTTCCAACCGCCATATAAAGTCCAAAGAAGAAAAAAGAAGCCTGAAGGAAGGAGAAATTACGAGAAACTAATTTGGTTTACCGTTTGGGGCATCGCGACTGGTTATTTATTTTGATGTGATATGAAGGTATTGTGTGAAATTATTTTGATGTGATATGAAAGTACAGCGTTTTATGTTTCTAGAAACGTATCGCAATTGAGAATCGATTCACATTTAGATGCTTCAGCCATTCCTACAGAACAACATTGAAGTGTAGAACCCCTTTACTGCATATTGGTTCAACGACTGCAGAGACGGTACTTACTGGTGTTAAACAGATCTCCAACCTCCTCTTCTTCCTCCAATGTGACAGTCATCTCCCCCTCCTCCTCTTTCACTCCAAAAACTACATCCTCCTCTTTCTCTTCCTCCTCTTCTTTTACTGTAACATCCTCCTCCTGTTTCACTCTGAACGCGTCTTTCTCTCCTTCTTTCACGGTAACAGCCTCACCCTCTACTTGTTTTTGTATTGTAACATCCTCCTCTTCCTCCTCCTCTTTCACAATAGCTTCTTTCTCCATCCAGCAGACCCCATCTTCTTTATCAAGAGGAGGGTAGCTTAGTGAACTCATGGTCAGGGATGTTAGCTTGTTAGCATTAGCGACTAGCCTAGTTCTAAGCTAACTTAGCAAACCAGCTAGCTGACAAACAACGTAAATATATAATTAAATGGGCAAAAAAGTACATACGACAGAAGTGTGTTGTTAGAGTTGCATAAATTTGAATCTGGTATCAGGATAAATATAACAATGAGTCACCGATTGTATACTGTATATTTTTTTATTAGCTAAGTAATAAATGGCAAATGCAACTTTCGTATATACGGGCTCACTGTAATACCACGCAAGGCAGAACAGAGAACTGACAGGATGTATGTAAACAGTGTTCTTATACTGGATCGACATAGTTCCAACCCGTCTGTTGGCCTGTCACAGTAGAGGCTGGGTGTGGTTTAAACTTGCTCAGCCTATCGCAGGCGCTCAGGCGGGTCCCCACCTCTTGGCGCTTCTTGGAGTCCTCCCTCTGTCGATGTATAGATTCCTACTGTTCTGGTATTGCAGCCTAGTTATAACAGTTGCTCATTTCCTCCTCTTGTGTTGGTCAGTATTTTTCCATCTCAGTTAAACTTCGGGATGACCACCCCTCCCTATGCCTGCTTAACCGCAACTTTTTAATATACAGCAGTCACACCATGTGCTCAATATTGTTACATACAAACACAAGGACAAAGCACCTGCTGGGCTGTTATCTACAGTTTTGCAACATGCAGGTCACACCATGTTACTCAGTTCTTGTCACACACACAAACAGGCAAGTAGCAAGCAGTTGTTTAATCTCATAATGATGCTCCAGTGCACAAATGCAGATACCTCACACAACCAACATCAGATAATATTTAATCATATATATATGGTAATGGCTATAATGGCCGTAAGGCTCTCCAGAGGGTAGTGAGGTCTGCACAACGCATCACCGGGGGCAAACTACCTGCCCTCCAGGACACCTACACCACCCGATGCTACAGGAAGGCCATAAAGATCATCAAGGACATCAACCACCCGAGCCACTGCCTGTTCACCCCGCTGTCATCCAGAAGGCGAGGTCAGTACAGGTGCATCAAAGCTGGGACCGAGAGACTGAAAAACAGCTTCTATCTCAAGGCCATCAGACTGTTAAACAGCCACCACTAACATTGAGTGGCTACTGCCAACACACTGTCAATGACACTGACTCTACTCCAGCCACTTTAATAATGGGAATTGATGGGAAATGATGTAAATATATCACTAGCCACTTTAAACAATGCTACCTTATATAATGTTACTTACCCTACATTATTAATCTCATATGCATACGTAGATACTGTACTCTATATCATCGACTGCATCCTTATGTAATACATGTATCACTAGCCACTTTAACTATGCCACTTGGTTTACATACTCATATATGTATATACTGTACTTGATATCATCTACTGTATCTTGCCTATGCTGCTCTGTACCATCACTCATTCATATATCCTTATGTACATATTCTTTATCCCCTTACACTGTGTATAAGACAGTAGTTTTTTGGAATTGTTAGTTAGATTACTTGTTCGTTATTACTGCATTGTCGGAACTAGAAGCACAAGCATTTCGCTACACTCGCATTAACATCTGCTAACCATGTGTATGTGACAAATAAAATTTGATTTGATTTGATTTTGATTTTATAATGTAAAACACAGGATCCCACAGTGTTTAATACACAGCGACTAATATACACCAAAACAGTGTAAAGAGTGTGAATGTTGTAGCTATGTTTGCTAGAAAGCTACCGAGGTGTCTGACTAGCTGTTGTTGTTGAAGGAGCATCCCGTTCACCTAATTATACGTCACACTGGCAGCGTCGCCGGAACCTAAAAGACGCACATCGCCATCTGCTGACTGGAGTGGGCAACGCAATTGAAGAACCAAAAGTGTATTTTTCATTTATTTCATAAAAGTTTAATATTATATTAAGTCGTTCAAAGAGAAGCATGTGTAGATTGTTTTAAATTCTCACTCATTAAAAACGAATCAAACTTTACACACCACTACATATTTGCATTGAACCATACTTCTGAAATTGATCATTTTGAGCCCAGAGGCATATCTTTAATCATAGCCTAAATGTGGTTTATTCAATTTTTCATGACTTTGTCAATCAACTTGTTCTGAATAAATCTAAATCATGGTTTAGGGTTTCTGTATCAAAATGGACTTTTAACAAATTAAAATCCTTTGGAGTAATTTTGACCCCAGCCAATAGCACCTTTGATAAATAGGACGTTTATTTCAAATCAAAATCACATTTTATTGGTCACATACACGTGTATAGCAGATGTTATTGCGGGTGTCGTGAAATGCTTGTGTTTCTAGCTCCGACGGTGCAGTAATGTCTAACAAGTATTATCTAACAATTTCACAACATATATCCAATACATACAAAACTAAGTATTTGAATCTAGGTTTCTCTGTAGACATGATCCATCCCACCAGAGCGTGGAGGGGCAACTGCATCGGTGGTTTGACCAGATAGACACCTGCAGATATAGAGTATAGTGCCTCCCATGTACTCTCCTAAGATTGGACTTTTCTATACCAAGTATCACATGACTGTGTTCCTGCCAAGGCAGCAGCTACTCTTCCTGGGGTTTATTATGGATCCCCATTAGATCCTGCCAAGGCAGCAGCTACTCTTCCTGGGGTTTATTATGGATCCCCATTAGTTCCTGCCAAGTAAGATGTAAGGTCAGGGAACGCATCAGCAGGGAGCAACATGATAATTAATGATTTCTGAACAACCCTTTTTTATTTAATGTCTATTAAGAGTACCTTATCAACTTTATTTCACTTGGTGATGTTTCATTATAGAGAACATAACATGACAATACATGACATCTAAGTAGCTGAATATAATTATGGACTAACAGTTTGAAGGACACAACTCATGTTATTCTGGTTAAACAGTGGGAGACTAGTGGATTAAGGAGTGGGGAGTTTTTTACAGTTAGGAAATAATATGTCATATTTTACTCGTACCTCAGCCAGCTTTGTGAATGGTTAGGAAATAATATGTCATGTTTTACTCGTACCACAGCCAGAATTGTGAATGGTGTCTGATGCAGTGACATACTAGACCATGGCAGTAAATCTAATACTTGTTTTTAGTCAGGCATGAAAGGTCTGGGGTGGTTCAGTGGTTATAAGTTACATCTCTGGCCATGCTGGTAGGGTCTGAATCAAACCCAATGTCCAGTGGGGTTGATCTGTTTGATCCAATCGTTTGTTTCAGTAGTTGAATCCTTTGACGGATTGTTGATTTCAACATTTTTCATTTTCAACAAATGCACTGGGTTGGTTGAAAAGTAATACTAAACTTACCATGCACTTTATTGACAAAGTGGAAGAATTGTATTTATATATAAGTTATTACAATGCCATTCATACAAAACACACCATCAATATTCCAAACAAACTCAAATATAGGCATTTTTAAATTCAAAACGAAACAAAAACCCAATAACAAAAAAACTCAGGGGAGCATCTTCCCTCCCCTTCATGCCTACAAACTACATCTCCCCGTCCCTAATCTATCCCCTTCAATCATCTAAATTAACCCCAGCCCTAAACCTCCCTTCCACCTCTCCCAGGCAGCATGCTGCCCTGACTTCCTCTCCTCCCTCTTCCCCCTCAAATTTCCTTCCAACCACCTCACTATCCCCTCTATCCCCCAATCTCTCCCTGTCTTTACCATGTCCTACCTGGCTTCCCACAGCCCCCATTTAAAGAGGCTTATGAGAAGTCAGAGCAGAAACCTGTCCCTGACCGTCCCCCTCACTCTACCTACATCTCTCTCTACCCTAGTCCAAGTTAAAACAAAATTCCCTTTCACCCACCTAACAACAGCCGTGCCCTAGCCCATACTACTCCGGCAAAGGCATAGTCCCAAAAGGTGTCTCCTCCCCGCCACAAGATGTTCTTGGACAGGTGGGGGATTGTGCCAAGCTATGCCTGTACATGATGGAATGTACCGGCAAGCACTTATGGAGGCTCAACCAATTCAGGTCCTTGAGCTTGTTGTTCAGACCCCGCGCCTGCACTCCCACCCAGACCACTGCCGGGATACCCACTACAACCTTAACTAAATCCCACCACTCTAACACCCCCTCACACATGGACCGGAGGCCTTCAATCCCACGAAACAAACCAGTAAAGGCTTCAATGAAAGCTAATCCAGCACATCCCGATCTAATTTCCAGTACCCCCTACCGAAGAGGCAGACTGGTGACCTCACCTGCAGGAGCACCCCGTCGTGATCCGAAAAGAAAACAGGCAACAGCTGCCTAGACAACTGACCCAAGGACCTAGACAGAAAAATATAGTCAAGCCTCCACGCAACCCCCCGGGAGTTGCACCAAGTGGACCCAGCCATTGTCGGAGTAGTGTGCAGTTCTCCAACCAGACCATTACAAGCCATTAGCCCGCTGATGGCGCCTGCACTACCCCCTACCCCTAAATCTATATTAAAATCCCCCTATCACCACTTGCCTATTTGGGGCGCACAGGGTCGCCATCTCCACCATCTTCCTGTCTGCCGCCACCTGTGGCCCGTACACCCCCACTAATCTTTATCTGCAATCCCTTAAGGTGACATCCACCCCCAAAACCCTCCCCTGCATAATCACAAATGAACCCTCAACCTTTACCTCCCTGTGCCCACACAAAATCCCTAGCCCTGATGAGTGCAACCCCCGTATACCCCAAACCGAATCCCCCTTGTCCCACTCCCTCCTAAATCTATTAACATCCCAGGTGAACCCCCTTTAGGTGAACCCCCTTTAAAAAACAAAAGTCAAAACCCACACCCTCTAAATAACTAAAAACCGCCCTCCTCTTAACAAAATCCCTTAAATGCTTACATTTAAACTACCAAAAGTTATAGTAGGCTCCATAAAAAAAATTCTAAAATAAATTCAAAAACAACCATCACCCAACTACTAAACCACTTCCACGAGGACACTCGGCATTCTGCTGTCCCCCCACTCCCTCCTCCTCCACTGGTCCTGCCACCGAATCCTTCTCCACCACCTTTGCTGCTCTCTCTGGTTCCTCCAATCCCTCGCTTCCTTCAGCCTCTTTTCCCCCTCCTCTCCTCCCGGTTCTGCTGCTCCCGTGCCTTCTCTGTCCCCCTCTCCTCCTGCTGCCGCTCTTTGCTCCTCCTTCTTCCGTAAGGCCATCCCCTCTGGGCCTGTGCTTGGTTCTTGGTCTGGGCCTCCTCCTCTTCCTCTTCTTACCCCATCCCCGCTCCTGCGCCCCCCCAACAGCAGACACATATGACCTCTGATGAGCCGGGCATTCCTGCCACATGTGTGCTGATGAGCCACACCCGTGGCACACCTTGAGCTCGTCACAGTCCTTCGCCTCGTGCTCACCAGATCCACAAAATATGCATTTTCTTGTGCTGCACGCGGCTAGGATGTGGCTGTAGGCCATACATCGCCTACAAAATGGGGGCTGACGTGCATAAAAAAATGTCCCCCTGTCAGCCCCCAGGGAGAACATAGCTGGAGGATGAAGGTAGCCGCCCAGTCCCTTTGGGTCCTCCCTGAGGATGGCCTGGAGGTCTCTCCTCCCGTTCCAAAAACCCAGGGAGTCCTTGAGGTGCCTTGCTGAGGAGATGTCATCCATGTATCTCCCCAGAAAGGTCCTCACTTCCTCGTCCTTGACGTATGGGTTATAAATGTTCAAAGTTACAATCCTGAAATGGTTTTTTGCCAAGCTGGTTACCTCGTAGTGGCACATCGGCCTCGCACCTCCCACTTCTCTCACCTTTTTCAGGATCTCATCGTGTTTTTCTTCTTAGTGTAAAGCCACATCATAAGTTCCCTCCAATGGGTAACCTTGGAGGCAAAACACATCCTTCCCTGTCAGTTTAAGGATCCACATCAAGATAGTCCTTCCAAACGTTTCACGTCCGAATGGCTCAGTCTCCTTGTCCTTCCACGCAAAGCGAACTGTATTCGCCAGAACGATCCCAGGGACCGACCTATTTGAAGAATTTTGCGCCATTTCCACTCCCGAACTCTTCTAAAAAAAGTAAAAACTGAAAAGAAAAGCAAAAATGGCTGAGAATCATTACCCCGAAAAAACTTTACCGCCCTCCGGCCTTCAGCTTTCAGCTAAGGGGTTACGGTACCTCAGTACCCAACTTGAATTTAGCCACACAGGAGAGAAACCTTATAGCTGTGATCAATGTGGCAAGAGATACTCTGATTCAAGTTTGATTTAATTACATCAAGCGTCCCAATGGTAAAACGTTTGATTTAATTACATCAAGTGTTCCAATGGTAAAACGTTTGAGTTCATTGTGACACGGTCACGTTACCTGCTATTTATTGCCACGTTGGGATGCAACCTTTTTTTAATATCCTTTTTTATTTATTTTTTATAATTTTACCTCTGTTTTTTCTCCCCAATTTCGATCTTGTTTCATCTCTGGGGGAGGCGAAAGTCAACTCATATGTCCTCTGAAACATGACCAAACCGAGCTTCTTCACACCAGACCGCTTAACCCGGAAGCAAGCCGCAACAATATGTCGGAGGAAACACGGTTCGTTCACCTGACGACCGAGTTCAGCCTGCAGGCGCCACAATGAGTCGCTAGAGCGAGACTCTGCCACCAGTAGAAAACTCTGCCAACATTCTGCCAGCAGTAGAAAACTCTGCCAGCGGTATAAAACTCTACCAGGGGTAGAAAAGTCTACCAGGGGTGAACAGCGCATTTGTAAGGTATTCAGACCCCTTCACTTTTTCCACATTTTGTTACATTACAGGCTTATTCTAAAATGGAAGATTTTTTCCCTCATCAACCTACACACAATACCCTATAATGACATCACAATATCCCATAATGAAAAACCAAAAACAGGTTTCAGACCCTTTACTATGAGGCTCGAAATTGAGCTCAGATGCATCCTGATTCCATTGATCATCCTTGAGATGTTTCTACAACTTGATTGGAGTCCACCTGTGGTAAATTCAATTGATTGGACATGATTTGGAAAGGCACACACCTGTCTATCTAAAGTCCCACAGGTAACCAAGCAATGAGGTCAAAGGAATTGTCCGTAGAGCCCTGAGACAGGATTGTGTCAAGGCACAGATCTGGGGAAGGGTACCAAAACATTTCTGCAGCATTGAAGGTCCCCAAGACCAAAGTGACCTCCATCATACTTAATGGAAGAAGTTTGTTATTATAATTATTTGTCGTCTGAATCCATGGAGCTGCAGGGATTTGTAGTCTTAGTGGCCTCCATCATACTTAATGGAAGAAGTTTATTATTATTATTATTTGTAGTCCATGTCATCTACTTTGATGCTAATTAGCATTTTCGAATCCGTGAATAAAGAATCTCCATTAGTTCATGCCAAGGCAGCAGCTACTCTTCCTGGGGTCCAGCAAAATAAAGGCAGTTATACAATATTAAAAACATTACAATGCATTCACAACACAAGGTGTGCCCTCAGTCACCTTACCAGGGTGAGCCTAAACAAAACACAGCCCCATGGGAAAAATGAGTGGTGGAAAACTGATTGGACCCATCTCCCTGTTTGACCTGTAGTTGTTATGGATATTATGACTCTACAGCGCCCCACAGTGGAGGGGTCACAATATGTTACATTGATAAAGCACACTTTATTTAACCTTAATGTCATCTTGTTTTTACATGGCATTGTAGATTGTAGCGGTATACAGGATGTATTTTGGATGTTTTCAGTGTATTATTAACCCTTTCAAACAATGGATTAATCGATTAATTAACATTACAAAAAGTAAACTCAAGTCTGACAGTCCAAACAAAAACACAGAATCTCAGTCAAAAACACAAGCCAGAACAGAGCCTCTCTATTCTCTCATGTGATTTCAGGTCCTCTGACTGGTAAAATGTATTTTCACAATGAGAGCAGTGGTATGTCTTGTTAGGGTTGCATCAATTCGAATCTGGTATCAGAACAAGTTATAACACTAAGTCACTGATTGTACTCTATGTACTTTTATTAGCTAAGCAATAAATGGCAAATGCAACTTTCGTATATACGGGCTCACTGTAATACCATGCAGGGCAGAACAGAGAACTGACAGGATGTACGTAAACAGCTGTTCTTATACTGTGATAGACATAGTTCCAACCCATCTGTTGGCCTATCACAGTAGAGGCTGAGCGTGGTTAAGACTTGCTCAACCTATCGCAGGCGCTCAGGCTGGTCCCCGCCTCTTGGCGCTTCTTGGAGTCCTCCCTCTGTCGATGTATAGATTCTTACTGTTCTGGTATCACCCCCAAGTTATAACAGTTGCTCAGTTCCTGCTATTGTGTTGTTCAGTATTTTTCCATCTCAGTTAAACCTTGTGATGACCACCCCTCCCTATACCTGATTAACCACAACTTTGTAAGATACAGCAAGTCACACCATGTGCTCAATATTGTCACATACAAACACAAGGACAAAGCATCTGCCGGGCTGTTATCTACAGTCTTGCAACATGCAGCAGTCTCAGCATGTCGCTCAGTTCACACACACACACACACACACACACACACACACACACACACACACACACACACACACACACACACACACACACACACACACACACACAGAGAGACACAGACAAAGACAAAGCAACTGCTGTTCACACAATTCAATCTTACGTGATATAGTAGTGGGTTATAGAGCATAGATATAAATCCTCACAATTTCCCCCTTTTCACACCCCCGAGGGTGTGAATAAAAATTCAGCAATGAATCATATAACAGTTACAAAGTTTAAAATACCCAGTCCACCCTCCTCCACACCTGCAAAACCCTTCATCTCCACAGATATCTTGTCCAAGCATCTCAGTGCCTTGGAAATACTCCCATCCGGACTGGTATTGTTAGGGATAAACGTACACCACTGTTCCCCAAACCTCTTACAAACACCCCCCTGATTAGCGAGAATCATATCCAAGGCCAACCTATTCTGCCTGGCCACCCTAGAGGTAGCCTCCAACTGTTCTGACATACCAGTAAGTGCACCACGGGAGAAATTCACAAAACGCTGTTGGTTGTAATAAATGTAATTTATCCATGCAGATTGCTGTGCATCCACTATGGCTGGCCCTACAATAGGCATCAGATGCCAAAACCCATCATTTCTACTCAGGGCTTGGAATTCATGAGGAACCCCCACGTTTCAGAATCTGATTGGCCCTCTCCACAAGGCCCTGGGATGGAGGGTGATATACTGACCCAAATTTATGGGGAATCCCTAATGCCTGCTCCACCTCTTTCAGGTGTTTATTGTTGAAGTGGGAACCATTGTCGGACCGGATCATTCGAGGAACTCCGAACCTTGGGGTAAGGTCCCTTCTTAGCCATTTGATAACTGCCTGTATATCCTCCCTTGCTATGGGGATAGCTTCCACCCACCTAGTGAACCTATCCACCATTACCAACAGGTATCTTTTCCCTTCCACCTGATTGTCTTGTCCCATGTCAGTGAAGTCAATGCACACGTCCTGGAATGGTGCATCAGGTACAGGAAAGCTTCCTATTACCGCTCCCAATGAGATTTTGTTGTTGTAGTCTTGGCAGATCTCACAGCTGTCTGAAACTTCCCTTGTCATGTCCTGCATATGAGGGTGCCACCACAATATTTCCAGAGCTTTGGCCACGCTCTTCCAACCCCCATGCGCTTTGTTGTGTTCTTCTCATATCATTGACCTAAGTAACTTGGTGGGTGCTACCGTCTTTCCAGTGTGTGACCTCCAGATGCCTTGGTGATCTCTTCTGGCTCCATGCCTATTCCAAACAGTCTGTTCATATACATCCGCTGCTTCTTGTAGTTGCCTAACTGTATCCATTGTTAGTTCTTCCTGTATTACTCTTGTCCTTTGTACCATCTGTTGTGCAGTATATCCTCCAGCTTCTTTGGCCGCTTGGTCTGCCCTGTCGTTGCCTTGTCTCACACTGGTGCCCCATTTACTGTGCCTTTTACATTTCATTATGGCCACATTCCTTGGCAGCTGTATCGCTTCAATTAGTCGTTGCACTTCCTGTTTGTGTTTTATGGGTTCGTTTGAGCTGGTCAGGTAGCCCCTCCTCATCCATTGTGGGCCATCTATATGTGAAATGCCATGTGCGTATGCAGAATCTGTGTAGATGTTCACTCTTTTCCCTTTGCTCAGTTCCAGAGCTCTTCTTAGTGCTCTGAGTTCAGCCAGCTGGGCTGAGGCCTCAGATGGGTCCAATCTCTTTGCTTCTACCACCTCGTGTGTTCCTGTCCCTCCTCCTTGCTTCACCACTGCATAGGATGCTATGTTACCTTCTCCTGGTGTTTGTGACCTGTAACAACAACCGTCCGTAAACAGAGTCTCTGCTGATCCTTCCGACGGGACATTCTCGAGGTCCATCCTGACCTTTACTTGTTTTGCTGCCCTGTCCTCACAAATGTGCGGTTCTCCGTGTCCCATCCCATCTGTCATGTTGGTTGCACCTGTAACATAGGTAATATGTTTTGCTGTGATCATTTTTGTGATGTTTGATTTTCTTTTGCTGGAGAGAGTGAACAATTTTGAGCCAATAAAAGCTGTTACTCCATGATCTGTGTTGATTTCCAGAGGATGTCTCATAAAGATATGAGCTGTTTTCCCTATTGCTTTAGACAGAGCAGCAATGTGTCTCGCACAATCAGTTTGGCCACATTCAATGTTGTCCAGTTGTGCACTGTAGTAATGTAACACTCTTCTCTCCCCCTTTTGTTTCTGATAAAGGATTGAATGGACATAGCCATCCTGTTCAGAAACATCCAATCTAAATGGAATGGTGTAGTCAGGTAGGGATAGGGCCTCTGCTTGGGCAAGGGTTTGTTTTAGTGCTATGAACGCAGCTTCGGCTTCCTTTTTCCAAGTGAGCTTGGCTGTGAGATTCCTGTTACTGGCCTGTCTGAGAATGGCTCTGAGTGGTTCAACTTTCAAGCTGTATTCGGGCACATGAGTCCTGCTGTACCCAGTGAGGCCCAGAAAGGACAGCAAGTGTTGCACAGTGATGGGTTTAGGGTGCTACAGAATAGAAGTCCTCTGGGCTGATGACACCGCCTGTCCCTGTCCTGAGAGCACCCTCCCCAGGAATTGTACAGTTCTCCTGCAGCATTGCACTTTTTCACATTTGACTGTATATCCTTTATCTGCCACGTGCTTGAGTAGTAGTTCAGTTGCCTGGAGACAGGTCTCAGCGGTAGGTGCCGCTAGCAACAGGTCATCAACATATTGGAGAAGGGTAACCCCTTCAGGTAAGGGGAGATCTTCCAGGTGCTCCTTAAGGACAGAATTGAAAATTCCCGGAGAGTCCCTGTACCCCTGTGGCAGTCTTGAGTAAGTAAGGCATTGATTTTGAAAGGTAAAAGCAAACAGAGGTTGTGAGTCTTCATGGAGTGGAATGCAGAAGAAAGCATTGGCTAAGTCAATGACTGAGAACCAGTCTTGGGCTGGTGAGATGTTCTGGAGAGCCAGGTAGGGATCGGGAACCAGCCTCACATCAGGTACGGTGACATCGTTGATAGGTCTGAAATCTTGAACCATCCTCCACTTTCCCGTGCTCCCTTTTTTGACAGGTAAGATCGGCGTGTTCCAGGGTGACGTTGTGTGGAACAGTACCTTGCTATTCAACAACCCAGCAATGGTAGGTTCAATCCCTTTCACCTTTTCCTCACTCAATGGGTATTGAGCACAGTAAATAGGAATGCGTGTAGGAGTGTCATCGTCAACCAATATCAAAACCATATCCACCAGTCCCATCCACCGGTCTTCCGGGCTAGTTGTCCAAAGCCTTTCAGGAACCCTGGAGAGCATGTTTTCGGTGTCTGTGTGGTCTGTCATTTCTCTTCCGTGACATCTGGCTCTTCTGACAACCTCAGGAATGGAGGTGTCGTCCTCATTAAGTGTAATTCTCCATACTGGTGTTTCACCCATGTGAACAGTGGAAACATTAGGAAGGTTGGTCTCAGTCCATGTCAGTGCTTCAGCCTTCTTAACAACAGGGCCAAGAGAACGTGCCTTGTACCCAAACCCAACCATCAATGTAATATGTGGAGTAGAGTCTGAATCCACTGTGAACCACTTGTCTCTTAGGTCCACATCACCATCCATCATACTGCAGTCTGCGGCCACACCTTCTTTAAGGACATATAAATGATGACTGAGTACTATGGGTCGTCTGTCAGACATGTCCTCATACCATGCTTCGTCATATATATCATCCTTTTCCCTGGAGTAGTTCATGGTAAGATGTGGTGGGTCCTCAGGTGGGTAGTAGGCATGAAGTGTTTGAATCCACAGCTTCCACATTTGAAAAGATCTACAAACTTTCGGGGTGTCTGGGTCACAGTCAAGCAGCTTCAGCCAGTAGACATCAGTTTTGTTGTCCAGTTCGTCCTGTACTTCTCCCAGATACAGCATCCTAGGGGGGTCTGAAAACTTTTCGGTCATGAATATAGGCAGTAGTTCACACGGGGGAATGGTGGAAACGTGCAGTCCTTTTCCATTGCAGTATATAGTACAGCCAAGTTTAGAAAGTAGGTCCCTTCCCATCAATCCCACAGAACATTCAGGGTTGGAGAGGAATTGATGCGTGACCTTCTGATCCTCCCAGTAAACATCCAGTGGTATTGTAAATGGCTTTCTCATAATAACATATTCAAGGGCTCCAACCCCAGCCTCGGATGCGTCCACCTCTACTATAAACGCCAAAGAAGGGTCCGGATGCGCCAACACCGGCGCCTCAGTGAACATCGCCTTCAACCTACGAAAAGCTCCGTCCGCCTCTGCTGACCACTGCAAACACACCGGCCCCCCCTTCAGCAGTGAGGTAATGGGAGCTGCTACCTGACCAAAAACCCCGGATAAACCTCCGGTAGTAATTGGCAAACCCTAAGAACCGCTGCACCTCCTTTACCGTGGTCGGAGTCGACCAATTACACACGGCCTTTACGCGGTCACCCTCCATTACCAACCCAGAGCTGGAAATGCGATAACCCAGGAAGGAAACTGATCGTTTAGAAAACTCACATTTCTCCGACTTCACGTACAGGTCATGCTCCAGCAGCCGTCTATATATATCGCCAATATACACCACTACACCCTGTCCGTGCAGGTCTCTGAGAATCTCATCCACGAAGGATTGAAATATAGCTGGAGCATTCTTTAACCCGTATGGCATGACGAGGTACTCATAATGGCCAGATGTAGTGCTAAATGCAGTTTTCCTTTCATCTCCCTCCCGAATACGCACCAGATTATACGCACTCCTGAGATCCAGTTTCGTGAAGAACTGCGCTCCGTGAAATGATTCCACTGCCGTAGCAATGAGAGGTCGTGGGTAACTAAAACCCACCGTGATGGAATTTAGACCTCTATAATCAATAAACGGACGCAAACCACCATCCTTTTTCTTCACAAAAAAGAAACTTGAGGAGACAGGTGACATGGAGGGCCGAATGTACCCCTGTCCCAGAGCCTCGGTGATATATGTTTCCATAGCCACCGTCTCCTCCTGGGATAAAGGATACACATGACTCCTGGGGAGTGCAGCGTTTACCTGGAGGTTTATCACGCAATCCCCCTGACGATGGGGTGGTAATTGGGTCGCCTTCTTTTTACTGAAAGCGATAGCCAAATCATCATACTCAGCTGGAATGCGCACGGTGGAAAGCTGGTCTGGACTCTCCACTGTTGTCGCACCGATGGAAACCCCTACACACCTGCCTGAACACTCATCAGACCACCCCTGGAGAGTTCCCTGTTTCCACGAAATCGTAGGATTGTAAATGGCTAGCCAGGGAATCCCCAGCACCACCGGAAACGCAGGTGAATCGATAAGGAACAGACTCATTCGCTCCTTGTGATTCCCCTGCGTAATCATCTCCAACGGAATTGTGGCTTTCCTCACCAGCCCTGACCCTAATGGTCGACTATCTAAAGAGTGCAAGGGAAAAGGGGGGTCTACTTTTACTAACGGAATCCTCAACCTCTGAGCGAGTCCGCGATCTATAAAGTTCCCAGCTGCACCTGAATCTACCAGTGCCTTATGCTTGAGAGAGGGAGAATAATTAAGGAAACAAATTAATAAGAACATGTGACCAACAGGAAACACTGGGATAGTGTGGTGCTTACTCACCTGGGGTGACCGAGGAGTGTTCTGCCTGCCTTCTCGACTCCCAGATGAATTCCTCCAGCACCGACCAGACGTGTGCCCTCTCCGGCCACAACTGGTACAGGAGGAGCCTCCTCCTCCGATCTCCCTAGATGCGGTCGCTCCTAGCTCCATCGGGATAGGAGCGGGAGGGTCAGGAGGTAGAACTGACAGGACCCTTTCAGAACGTCCGCGAGCAGCTAGCAGATGGTCCAACCGGATCGACAGGTCTATCAGTCCATCCAGGCTAAGTGTAGTGTCCCGACAAGCCAGCTCCCTGCGAACGTCCTCTCTCAGGCTACACCGGTAATGGTCTATCAGGGCCCTGTCGTTCCACCCTGCTCCAGCGGCCAAGGTCCGGAACTCCAGCGCGAAGTCCTGCACGCTCCTCGTCCCCTGCCTGAGATGGAACAACCTCTCACCCGCCGCTCGACCCTCTGGAGGGTGATCGAACACGGGTGAACTCCGGGTAATTGCCCTTCGCTGAGTCGGGCCCGTTCCAGACCGCATTGGCCCACTCAAGGGCTCTACCCTTAAGGCATGTGATGAGGACACACACGCTCTCCTCGTCCGAGGAAGCCGGCCGAACGGTGGCCAGGTAGAGTTCTAGTTGAAGCAGGAATCCCTGGCACCCCGTCGCTGCTCCATCGTACTCCCTCGGAGGCGTGATGCGCAGAGCGCTGGAACCGGATCCCGATGGGGGAGATGGTAGAGTTGCTGGTGGGAGGGTCGGTGGAGTAGTAGGGAGACCATTCCTCTCCCAACAATCCATCCTCTCCATCATTTGATCCATTGCTGATCCGAGGCGATGGAGGATGGACGTGTGATGAAGGACTCTCTCCTCCATCGTGGGAAGAGGAGTGATCGCTGCTCCTGCTGACTCCATATTAAGGTGCGGGCTTCTGTAACGTGCAATGAGTGAAGAGGTGTGGAGTCAGGCGCAGAGAGCAAAAGGATGTGGGAAAAAACACGCTTTAATGTCCAGGAAAAATAACATGAACAAAAGTAGGAAAACAAATTAACAGAAATATTAACGGACAGCGCGAAACCCAAAATGCAAAGAAAATACACTCTAACACAAAACAGACGAACAAGCCCGCACGAAACAGAAGCGGGCTGAACAAACTTAAATAACCCCAACCAAACAAGAAACAGGTGATACCAATTAGACAAAACCAAACGAACACAGAACAAAGGATCGGTGATAGCTAGTAGACCGGTGACGACGACCGCCGAGCGCCACCCGAACAAGAAGGGGAGTCACCTTCGGTAATATTCGTGACACCTCCTAGCCGTTGAGTTAGCAACAGCAGATGCAAATGAGGGTTAGGAAGGAACAGACAGAGTATCCCGTCTATCACACAATGACGTTACTACAACGTATCCAATTGACCACCATAGACATTCTTCAAAGGACTCGGTTGGGCAACACGGCCTTCCATCTACCACCAACCTACCGAAGCGCAGCTCAGAGTAAATATTTATTGCATTTTCCTTTTCCAAATGGGCGGTAATTTAGAATGCATAAGATACTGTATTTACGATAGCACAGCTTCTTCCCTTTGTTCCTCAATCTTCCCGCTCTTTCACTCAAACCCAACCCTTTTCTTTTGTGTAACAAGCTGTCATATCTGTTCCGCCCGCTAGGGACGTTTTCCTTTATGACGTAATGTGTAATCAAGTTATGATTTAAATATGTGTATGTGTAATTCTGTGTGATTAGTTAGGTATTTAGTAAATAAATAATTACACCCAATTTTGTATTGCTGATTCAACTTGTTAGCCAGGGTTCGTGCAGATAACTAAGGATTTACAACTTTCAGATGAGACTGAATTAAGATGATGATTAATATTGACTGCTATTGATGTAAAATATTATTAGGTCTTTAAGAGTTTATTCGGAAGATAACAGCTCTATAAATATTATTTTGTGGTGCCTGACTCTCTAGTTAATTACATTTACATGATTAGTTCAATCAGGTAATATTACTCATGGAGAAATTATTTTATAGAATAGCATGTCGTATCACTTAATCCGGCATAGCCAAAGACAAGACAGGAGTGTAACTTTATGACTATTGTTGGATTCGGGCTAAACTTTGAACATTGAGATATTAAAGACATGATAGGTCAGGCACAGAGTATATAAAGGAGTGAGATCTGTAGAAAGACAGAGTGGCTGTGGAATGTGCTGGGTGGATAGGAGGAGATCACAGGATTGCTATATGGGAAGAGGATGGACATCTGCGGATTGGGCGAAGGAGGGGTTGAAGTCAGGTCAGATCCCCTGAAGGGAGTAATAAGGGTTTAGTATCCTGTTACCCTCTTCCTGTCGAACCAGAAGATGTAAGTATTGGAGAGAAGGAGTGATCAAAGTGGGGTATATATACTTGTGATGGTGAACACGTCTTTGGTCTGAATTACAGCTGTAACGACCCTTTGTGAAGAATTAAACTTGGTTAAGCTTCTCTAGTGTCCGTGAGTTATTTACTCTGAAAAATTAGAACCTAACACTATAATTAGTGTTCCCTGAAGGAGGGAAACGAGGTACAACACCTGTTTTGCCCAACCCCTTCCTGGGTCGGTGAAGAGTGGTATTAAATTTAAGGAATAATCCCATGCCTCACGCTCATCACCTGTGGAAGGTGGGGCTACCAGCGAGGCGTGAATTTAATAATATGTTGTACCTAGTTGCCCTCCTTCAGGGAAGGAAGTATATACGCAAGTATAAACACCAGCCGTCATACCGCTCAGGAAGGAGACACGTTCTGTCTCGAGATTAATGTACTTTGGTACGAAAAGTGCATATCAATCCCAGAACAACAGCAAAAGACCTCGTGAAGATGCTGGAGGAAATAGTTACAAAAGTATCTATATCCACAGTAAAATTAGTCCTATATCGACATATCCTGAAAGGCCGCTCAGCAAGGAAGAAACCACTGCTCCAAAACCGCTATAAAAAAGCCAGACTACGGTTTGCAACTGCACATGGGGACAAAGATTGTACTTTTTGGAGAAATGTCCTCTGGTCTGATGAAACAAAAATAGAACCGTTTGGCCATAAAGACCATTGTTTTGCTTGGAAGGGAAAGGGGTAGGTTTGCAAGCCGAAGAGCACCATCCCAACGGTGAAGCACGGGAGTGGCAGCATCATGTTGTAGGGGTGCTTTGCTGCAGGAGGGACTGGTGCACTTCACAAAATAGATGGCATCACGAGGAAGGAAATTATGTGTATATATTGAAGCAACATCTCAAGACATCAGTCAGAAGGTTGAAGCTTGGTCACGAATGGCTCTTCCAAATGGACAATGACCCCAAGCATACTTCCAAAACTGTGGCAAAATTGCTTAAGGACAACAAAGTCAAAGTATTGGAGTGGCCATCACAAAGCCCTGACCTCAATCCTATAGAAAATGTGTGGGCAGAACTGAAAAAGCATGTGAGAGCAAGGAGGCCTACAAATCTGACTCAGTTACACCAGCTTTGTCAGGAGGAATGGGCACAAATTCACCCTATTTATTGTGGGAAGCTTGTGGAAGGCTACTCGAAACGTTTGACCCAGGTTAAACAATTTAAAGGCAATGCTAACAAATACTAATTGAGTGTATTTCTGACTTCTGACCCACTAGGTGTATGTAAACATCCGACTTTAACTGTATTTGGCTGTTTACTGGACCCTATGATCACTTGGCTACATAGCTGATGCCTGCTGGACTGTTCATTAATCAATTAATTAAGTCCATTTTGTTTATCTGTCGGCCCCAGCCTCGAACTCTGGCATTGTGTGAAGTTAACTGACCCTCTCTGCCCATTGATCGCCATTTTACCTGTTGCTGTTGTCTTAGCCATTGTTGTCTTCGCTAGCTCTCCCAATCAACACCTGTGATTGCTTTATGCCTCGCTTTGTCTCTCTCTAATGGCAATATGCCTTGTATACTGTTGTTTAGGGTAGTTATCATTGTTTTATTTTACTGCGGAGCCCCTAGTCCCACTCAACATGCCTCAGAGAGCTATTTTGTCCCACCTCCCACACATGCGGTGACCTCACCTAGCATAACTAGTGCTTCCAGAGATGCAACATCTGTGATCGTCACGAAACCTAGTTTTACCTCCACTGTACCCGCACCCTACCATACCCCTGTCCGTACATTATGCCTTGAATCTATCCTACCACGCCCAGAAATCTGCTCCCTTTATTCTCTGTTCCCAACGCACTAGACAACCAGTTCTGATATCCTTTAGCCATACCCTCATCCTACTCCTCTGTTCCTCAGGTGATGTAGAGGTTAACCCAGGCCCTGTGTGTCCCCGGGCGCTCTCATTTGTTGACTTCTGTAACCGTAAAAGCCTTGGTTTCATGCATGTTAACATCAGAATCCTCCTCCCTAAGTTTGTTTTACTCACTGCTTTAGCACACTCTGCCTACCTTGATGTCCTTGCCGCGTCTGAATCCTGGCATTGGAGGGCCACCAAAAATTCTGAAATGTCCATCCCCAACTACAACATTTTCCATCAAGATAGAACTGCCAAAGGGGGAGGAGTTGCAATCTACTGCAGAGATGGCCTGCAAAGTTCTGTCATACTTTACAGGTCCATGCCCAAACAGTTTGAGCTTCTAATTTAAAAAAATCATCTCTCCAGAAAGGAGTCTTTCACTTTTGCCGCCTGTTATAGACCCCCCCCCCCAGCTCCCAAATGTGCCCTGGACACCATATGTGAATTGAGTTCTCCCATCTGTCTTCAGAGTTCGTTCTGTTAGGTGACCTAAACTGGGATATGCTTAACACCTCGGCCGTCCTACAATCCAAGCTAGATGCCCTCAATCTCACACAAATTATCAAGCAGCCCACCAGGTACAACCCTAAATCTATAAACATTTGCACCCTTATCAATATTATCCTGACCAACTTGCCCTCCAAATACACCTCTGCTGTTTTCAATCAGGATCTCAGCGATCACTGCCTCATTGCCTGCATCTGTTATAGGTTCGCAGTCAAACGACCACCACTCATCACTCTCAAACGCTCCATAAAACACTTCTGCGAGCAGGCCTTTCTAATCGACCTGGCCCGGGTATCCTGGAAGGATATTGACCTCATCCCATCAGTAGAGGATACCTGGTTGTTCTTTAAGAGGGCATCTAGATGTAATTTAAAATGTCATACAAAGCTTAAAGTTTCCATCAAACAAATTATCATTGGGTGATGTAGTAAAATAATTGAAATACATTGCATGAGTAAACATAATCTACTTTTATTAAAAGGTGCAAGATCTGTTTCCTAGTCTATAAATGTCAATTTTATTCTTTGATTGCTAATCTATTCATTTTGCATGGGAGAATCATAGCTGGAATAACGCTTGGCCCTTTAAAATTAGGGCTATTCTTCTGGGAATTGTCTCGATAGTGAAGTGTCTTGATTTTACGAATACAGACAATTGTAAAGTAGTTTATTTGTGGAGAATCTTAGTCATTCACATAGTGTTGGTGGTATAGTGGTGAGCATAGCTGCCTTCCAAGCTGGAGGTCCGGGTTTGGTTCCCAGCCAAGGCGTTAACTAAATTCTCAGTTTTTGATTGTAATTAAACTATTTGTATGTTTTGCCTGGAAAGTTATAGTCACTTGTGTTTGTATAAGATATAAACTGAATGTTTTAAATAGCTTGTTTGGTTCAAATTGAAAGACTAATTCATTCAACTTAAAATAAGAGCGAAGTGAATTTTGATGCAAGTCGATGTCTGTTCACTAAATTATCTGCTGGAATAATGTATTGAGAATTGAGTCGTATTTAAATTACTGTATCAATAGAGGAGACAGTTGCCTAAATTAAAGAAATTCTAAATAGTAGCAGAGAGATAATGGCGATAGAGTGGTGCCCACCAAAATGTTTTTCATTCTTATAGATTGACTGACACATGTTATAATTTTGGCACTGTGTGTGTTAATTTTAATGTCTTGGACATTTCATAAGTGTGAAGAGGAAAGAGAAGAGAATGTTGTGGAGTTTGGGTTTAATCTTACGATAGAGGTAAGGAAAAACGTTGAAATGAGAGGGGTTATATTTTTGCCCACTGGAAAAAAAAAGAAATAGGATATGTTTAGCTGAAAGTGATTCAGGTGTGAGTAAGGAAACATTGTGATAATGTATTCTGATGGTTATTGATTCTTGGTTTGATTGTTTAGTTAACATCAGTGAATTTGAGCAGGAAAGTTCATGTAGTCTAACATTGTAATCTTTCCATTGTGTTGAACAATGCCTAGACATTTAGAATCTTGAATACAAGATAGGAGTCAGTGTATTGAATAAGATTTTTTCCAATTTAGGAGCTCATGCTTTCTATAGCTATTGGGTTTCCAATCAAGTTTGAGAGCCTGTTGGCAGAAGACTGAATGGGTATTAATGTTGAAAAGCAAGCTTGGGCCAAACTAGTGAGGGAGTATGTTAAGTGGGGGAGTATTATAGATTTTAATTATAGTTTTGTTACCTCTATAGTCAAAAACAATTGCATATGTTTTGGGAAATTAGCTAGGTTGAATTTGGTTATTTTAGTTACCTTTTTTATTTGCTTTTTAAAAGAAAGGTTGGAATCAAGTACGATGCCTTGGTACTTAAAATCAGATACCACCGGGAGCTTTTCCCCTGATACATAGACATCTGTCTCAGGGGCATCAGTTGTTGTTTTTTGAGGAACATGCAGACTGTGTTTTATTTTATTGAGATGTAAACATGAGTCTCTGAGCAATTTTGTCATCTGAACCATAGTAGTGAGTTGTTGTGTGGTTTGTTTATTTGTTTACTGTGTATTGTTGCTTTTAGGAGTTGATTTTACTTAATTAAACATTGTAAAATTGATGTGTTTGAGTAGGATTCTTTCTTCCGGGACAGATGGAAGTTATCTAAAATATGTAAGTTGAAGGAGCTATGGGAGAACACGTCTACATTTTTATTAAATGCCTGGGATTAAATGATTGATTCCTTACGTTGAGAAATGTACTACATTTGCGACAGAGAAAACAAGTATTACATTTAGATAGTAATGATATCAGGATGATTGTATCTAAGGGTAGCATGTTCACTTAAGCATACATTATACATTGATGTTGATTAAAATGTCTGATTAATGATTTGAGGTACAGTGGAATTATAATTAGGTTTGGTTTATAGTTCACTTTTGAGTTTCTGAATTGATGTTTAATAATGAATAATGAATAAGTGTTTTGTGTTTTTTCTGGGAAAATGGGTTTTTCATTGTCTCTCTTTGAAATGTTTCCTAGACCTATGATCTTGGGGAGAGTGAGTGAGATTGAGGCCATAAACTACCAAATTGAAAAGGGCCTGGAAGCTTTTGTTTTTACCTTAAGGTTTGCAAATACACACACATAAAACATTTGTTATGACTATTGGTTGGTGTTTTTAAAATACTATGTTTGATTTGATTTTTATTTCCTTTGGGTTTGGTGAGTTTTCCATTTGTTTTAGTGCAAAGGTATCTTAAAGGGGCACGCACGCACATGGAATTATAATTTATTTTCAGAGTTTTAATTAAACACGTTAATTATTTTGATAAAGGAATGTTCTGGTGACCCAGGATACAACATGTAGGAACTATTTGACTATTGTTTGCAATTTGTCTAATATAGTAAAAAACACTTATTTGAAAGGTTTTGTATGACCTATGACCTTTATCAAGTCCTTTGTGACTTGATCACCCGCATTGGAAAGCCATTTGGATAATGAATTTATGGTCATTTGTAATACTGATTTCAAGGTAATTTGAGTAATTGATAAATATGTTTGAGTTTACAGTTCTTAGCCATATTAACTAAGGGTATGCTGCTTTAATTATATTTTCCTATGACCATATGGGTTAAATCATTTCTCTTTGTGGAGTTTTTTCAGTTTAGTTATTTTAATTTGATTAGGTTATTTGAAATGTTGTTTTATTTTTTTCCAGTAGTAGTTTTGTTTTTTACATTACTCTCATATGGAGAGATTCAGTGGGGCAAAAAAAGTATTAGTCAGCCACCAATTGTGCATGTTCTCCCACTTAATAAGATGAGAGAGGCCTGTAATTTTCATCATAGGTACACTTCACCTATGACAGACAAAATGAGAAAAAAAATCCAGAAAATCACATTGTAGGATTTTTAATGAATTTATTTGCAAATTATGAGACTTTTTTTTGGAGACTTTTGTGGTATCAGGTTGATTGTAGAGGTCTACACCATGTAAAATTATAGTAATTTAGATTAAGAATGCATTGAAATACTGATCTATATTATACTCATGATTAAAAAAGTTAATGGTAGAATTATGGGATAATTATACTGAATGTTAATATGAATGTAAATTCTGCTAATATTAATGTGTTAAATTTAGTTTTTTTACTTTGAGTGATAAGACCAATTTTAATCACTGAGGAATGTCATTCTAAAATTTTGGCTGGATAAATAGTTGGGTTTTTAATTATGATTTGGAATTTGAATGATTTCCCTGACCTATTCTCTATTCCTGACTACATCTCTGAGCATAAGAACGTAAGAGGGATGACTGTCCTATATGTTGTGATGAGGCCTGTGTTTAGATACTGGTTCTCATGTAACTTAAGGAGCATTTCTATGTTATGTTATGATTTTATTTTTCCTCAAATGGATTATTCTGTTTTTAAACATGTGCAAGTTTGTCTTGTAGAATAAAGGTTGTAAACGTAGTTTCAGAAGGGAGAAAGCTTACATATAAGTTAAGGTATTTGACATTGAAGGGATTTTATTTTTTTATTTTAAATATTGTGTATGTAATTACGGTTCTGATTCTCCAGAAGGGACAATTTCACTGAGAGGGGACTGTGGTAGCAGAATCAGAATTAATGGCATAGACTTGACAATTGATATATGCCATTGAATGAGGTAATGTTTTGGTCATAAGTGGTACCAAGAACGAGATAGGAACTTTGTTTAAGAGACCAACTGAACAATAATTTATAGCTAATGCTATCAAGCTATGGGATACTCATTTTTCAAGTAAAAGGTTATTTGTGTAATGTTCCTAAGATCTATTATTTGTCATGTGAGTTGAGATGGGTGTGTCTTGGCTATAAATTATACTAAGAACTGTTTTGTAAGCACTCTCAGAGAATTAATTTATAGACACTGAAATGATCTGAGAGTCAAACAGGGCTATGGTGAAGCTCATATAATTAAAGATGGACTTTATGATAACTCTGACTTGTGTGTGGTTTGCTCTCTCATGATTTGGTAATACAGGACATTTCCACGACACACACCAAATGGAAAAGGTTGCTGACCACTGGTGTAGTCCATTACTGGAAACTTCAGGAGCATAACGGCAGAATTATTCTCCTTCTGGTTAAATTACCTTGATCTCTGGCTCCCGCGAGTCATTTGTGTGTCTTAATTATTTGATCAAACAGCGTGCTTAAAGCATCAGACGTGTTCAGTACATATAGTTGATTTTATTAAAACACATAAAGGTGTGTCTACATATGGAAAAATACACATAACATTTCAACCAATCGATTGGTAGAAATAACAGACGGCTCTTGGTTGACCAAGATTTATTTTAGGTGGGAACAGCACTAGAACACAATTTTGGGGTGCCTAAGTGGTGCAGCGGTCTAAGACACTGCATCTCAGTGCTTGAGATGTCACTACAGACGGTTCGAGTCCAGGCTGTGTCACAACCGGCCTCAATTGGGAGTTCAATAAAAGTTACAAATTTAAAAAAAAAATTAAACACAGTTTTCAGAAAGTTAAGACCCCTGCCCCTTTTTCACATTTTGATACGTTACAGCTTTATTTTAAAATGGATTTAAAAAAAAATTAGAATCCTCATTAATCTACACACAATAAGGAAAATGTGAAAACAGGTAAAACAGAAATAACTTATTTACATAAGTATTCAGACCCTTTGCTATGAGACTCAAAATTGCTTTCAGGTGCATCCTGTTTCCATTAATCATCCTTGAGATGTATCTACAACTTGTTCGGAGTCCACCTGTGGAAAATTCAATTGATTTGACATGATTTGGAAGGCACACACCTGTCTATATATGTTCCCAGAGTTGACAGTGCATGTCAGAGCAAAATCCAAGCCATGAGGTCGAAGGAATTGTCCTTAAAGCTCCGAGACAGGATTGTGTCGAGGCACAGATCTGGGGAAGGGTACAAAAAGAATTCTGCAGCATTGAAGGTCCCTAAGAACACAATGGCCTCCATCATTCTTAAATGGAATACTCTTCCTAGAGCTGGTCACCCGTCCAAACTGAGAACTTGGGGAGAAGTGTCTTGGTCAGGAAGGTAACCAAAAACCTGAATGGTCACTCTGACAGAGCTCCAAAGTTCCTCTGTGGAGATCAGAGAACCTTCCAGAAGGACAATCATCTCTGCAGCACTCCACCAATCAGACCTTTATGGTAGAGTGGGCAGACGGAAACCTCTCCCCTATCAACCAGTCAGAGGTACTGGCGACAAAGCGCCTCGTAACCTAGCTGGGAATGGGACAGACGGAACCCTTCTGTGGTAACAGACAGGGGCGATTTGTAATCAAATCTAATTCCCAGGAATGGGGTTCATATGAACTACAGAGACTGTGTGTGGGATAATAACATGGCCGTGTCCAACCCTGCTTGTTCCCTTGACTTCGCTACCCACCACCAATCTCCAACAGGGCCCTTAACCTGTATCACTAGACACCTCATAGTGAGCTCCAGGTAGGAATTAGCAATGAATCCCAATAATGAGACACCTCTGGGGAGGGGTGTCAGCAAAATTTAAAAAAATATATATATATAGTGTTTTATGACAAACCGTTTTTTACAAATCCGTCAAGAAACCAACTTAGACTTTACCGTGAAATGCTTTACTTACAAGCCCTTAACCAACAGTGCAGTTCAAGAAGAAGAAAATGGTTACCAAATAGACTGAAATAAAAAGTTATAATAAAAAGTAACACCATGTGAAATGACTTGATCTGATATTAAAGTATTATGTGAAATGATTGATGTTATATGAAAGTACAGCGATTTATGTTTCTAGAAACATGTCGCAATTGAGAATTGATTCACATTTACATGGAAAATGTGTCTATTTTAGCTGCCAGAGCCAGTCTACCTCTGAAAATAACATACAGTCCTTGGACCTTGAGGAGTAGCAGAGGCAGCAATCAGCAGTAGAAACAATAACAAAGCGTACTCCCTGCCCATTTCGGTAAAAAGCTGAGGGATGGGGCTGGAGAAATGCAACCCTCCATGATATCAACATTCTAGTTTTAACCATGTTTTTGAGGATATACCGTGTTTGTTTATATTTACTGACAAACATTGGAATTAAAAAAGCATATATTTTGTGTTCTGATGGGGTACGACAGTTGAACTAAGCTCATGAGGCATTTATAAGGGATTTCTTCAAGAAACAATGGGTACATATCATTAATGTAGAAGTCCCAAAATGGATGTAACAACTGCTGATTGCCCCTTTAAGAGTACATATTTGGCTAATCTAATAGGAGATATTGAGGACTACAGGATTTCAGGCATTGTCATTGGATGCATTTGATCAATTGTTAACATTTTGTTGATGGTCCACTCTTGATGTTCAACACGTTACAGTGTAGCTTCAGCCATTCCTACAGAACAACATGTAGAACCCCTTTACTGCATATTGGTTCAACGACTGCAGAGACAGTACTTACTGGTGTTAAACAGATCTCCCCCTCCTCTTTCACTCCAAAAACTGCAGCCTCTTTCTCTTCCTCCTCCTCTTTCACTCTGAATACGTCTTCCTCTTCTTTCACTGAAACGTCTTTCTCTTCTTCTTTAACGGTAACAGCCTCACCCTCTACTTGTTTTTGTATTGTAACAGCCTCCTCTTCCTCCTCCTCCTCTAATTTTACGGTAACATCCTCCTCCTCTTTCACTCTGAATGCGTCTTTCTCTTCTTCTTTAATGGTAACAGCCTCAAACTCTACTTGATTTTGTATTGTAACATCCTCCTCTTCCTCCAGAGCTTCTTTCTCCGTCCAGCAGACCTCTTCTTTATCAGGAGGAGAGTCGTTTAGTGAACTCATGATCGGAGATGTTAGCTAGCCAGCATTAGCGACTAGCCTAGATCTAAGATAACTTAGCAAACCAGCTAGCTGACAAACGTAAATATATAATTAAATGGGCCAACAAGTACATACGACAGAAGTGTGTTTAATACACAGTGACTAATATACACCAAAACAGTGTAAAGAGCGTGAATTTTGTAGCTATGTTTGTCAGAAAGCTAGAGGTGTCTGACTAGCTGTTGTTGTTGAAGGAGCGTCCCATCCACTAGATTACACGTCACACGGTGGTGGCAACATCATACTGTGGAGATGTTTTTCAGCAGCAGTGCAAATTGTCTGATATTGGTGTATTTTCTCACCCATTTTGTCTGTATGAAAGTTGATTTCCCCTCAGGCACACACATTTGTTCTTTGATATAATGAAGGTAATTTGTGTAGAATGTACATTTCCCCACATCTCTTTACATTGCTTATTTATATTTGGTGGCCTGACTGTATCCAGATTGTCAAAGGCCCATCCTGGTAGTTCTGAACCTAATGCAGCTTGGAGTGATCGGATGACAGAAGTCACATTTAGGTGCCAGGTGTAACTGAGGCCATAGATACTCCATATCCATTACTTTGAGTGTTTTATATAATATGACTAAATGTGTTCATTTCTGTGTTGCAGGGACAGTCAAGAAATGGAACAGCAAGGCCACAGAACATGACATAAGCAGAGTTGTGGGAGACCACCTCAAGCCACTGGTAGAGCCAGGGGTGGTGTTTACCAGTCCACCACACCTTCAGCAGGCTGGAAAAGTGGGATTGATACGGTTTTTCATACTAAGAGGGAACAAGAGTCTTGATTGGTCAGTAATTGGGTTCATTTGTTGAAATCAAATCAAGCTTCATTTATACAGCACATTTCAGACATGGATTTAACACAATAGCTTCACAGGAATAAACAAATTAAAAATTAAAATAAACAGAAATATTTAGTACACAACAGAAGACTAACAACTGAAAAGACTAATGGGCACCCTAAGGAAATGGAATTGATTAAAATATTAATTGGATGCAATATCCAACCCAAAATACAAGCTTGTTTTTTAGGAGGGGCTCTGAAAGACACTATGTGGGTGTCCAATGAAAATTGACTAGTAACACCAACTGGGACCGAAAAGACATCCACCATGAAACCCACTAAATCTGCCCAAGAGGCAAACAAAAGAAAACCCCACAAGAAACTTAAAGACAGGAAGTAAACCAAAAAAGTGGCACAACTAAACATGTTGACCCTCTACTTCAATAATGACAACTGGAACACTTGGCCAGACACTGTTAAATAGAACCTGGACCAGCTCAGGTGAAACACCTTCCCACTAACGAGATGGACAAGCCAGCACAGGTGTAACACATACTGACTAACGAGGTGACACCAACCAGTGCGCCGAAGACACATTTCCGTTGAATGCATTCAGTTGTACAACTGACTAGGTGTCCCCATTTCCTACGCTCTATCGTCCAACCTCAAAATATAAATGGAAAAACCAAAGCCTGTAACACCATCCCCCTTAAGACAACAAATATAACCTATATTTTTGTTGGACAAGTTTGCTCACCACCAACAGAAAACAACTTCCATTTCACATTATAATCAACTACAATGCTTCACCTACTACAATATAAACATGGTGTCTACTGGCTGCAAACAATTAAAAACAGGAAAAAACACATTTCTATAAATATATATCTTCCTAAAACTCACTAGCTTCTAGAACTCTCGTCCCTTTGGAACGAGCCCAAACAAAACTCATCTCCAATACGGAAAAACACGCAGTCAAAATAAATTGCAGTACACTGGCTAAATGCAAAACACAAAACTTTTTGACTGCCCACCCTTGAGACAATCAACAACCAATTACCACAGACATGTCTGATTTCAAGAGGAAACTTCTGCAATATCTGTAGTAACATTACACTTCACTTTGGAGCTTCTCTCTCTTTTCAGGGTTCACAAGAAAGGCATGTTGTTGGACCGGGGCCCAGTTCCCAATGTCATGCTCTAGTACATTTGGGTTGGCACATTTGAGAATTAACCCTGATATTCTAAATGCAGGGCAACAATGTCAATATAATTGTACCAAAAAATTGTCAGTTGGTTGCATGAATAATTTTCATTACTAAATGTTACATGAAATGTCAATGTGAAATATTTGATTGCATAGTCTTATTTTCAATGTCTTTTCAATTACATTTTGCTAGGTGGGATAGCCCAATGTCAAAACAGTTTAAACTTTTCCAAATCAATAAACAAAATCTAAACATAAAATGTGCTACATACACAAACATCTGCCACAATAATCATATTACTTGGATTTTTTAAAACAAGCACCTTATAAAACTGCGCAAGCAGTAATAAATCACTGATATCGATTAGGAAGTAAGTCAGGTTGTATGTGCTGTTGAAACTAACACAACTAAAAAAACACATGGAAATTGGAGATATCTTTTACCTCACTGGTTAGAGGACAACCTGCAGAAGACAGTCAGCTACATTTTGGAGTGATGCATTTAAATGTAGGGGTCGCAAAACAAAGGAACACAACACTTATTTGTCATCACTCATCGATATCATGTTGAAATCAATTGTGCCGAGAGGGAGATGAGGTTGCACGTCCTGTTAAAACTAACAGCTCAAGGAATCTGGGAATAATTTGTAGAAAACAGCTAGCTATATTTTGAAGTGTTGCATTTTGATTCAAGTCGGTCACCAACATGGTAAGTGTAACACAGCTCTTTTTCTGTTAGTCACTTTTGGTTAAATCACACAAATAGTACTCTTTCAATTCAGAGCCTGAATTTTTCCCCTGAGGCTAATATCCATATCATGTTGAAATCAATTGAATGGGGCAAACGTTTAGGGTTCTGAATTGTGAAATTCCTTAAAATACTCCTACTACAACGTTAAAAACATTCTACAGTGTGACTTTATTTCATTGATATCATGAAACAACTCCTTCATGTATTTTCTGATGTTTTCTGATGTTTCTGATGTTTGATCAGAGATATTTTCTCAAAGTACCTCTTGTCACACTGATCACAGCTATGAGGTTTCTCTCCTGTGTGTATTCTCTGGTGCACTGTCATCTCTCCAGATCGACCAAAACTCTTCCCACATTGACCACAGCTATAAGATTTCTCTCCTGTGTGTATTCTCTGGTGCACTGTCATCTCTCCAGATCGACCAAAACTCTTCCCACTTGAACACAGCTATAAGATTTCTCTCCTGTGTGTGTTCTCTGGTGAATTTTAATACCTGCTGAGGAGGTGAATCTCTTCCCACAGTCAGAGCAGCAGTGAGTTATCTTCCCTGTGGATCTCTGCAGGTGTTTATTGAGGTGTTCTGATCTGGAGAGACACTTCTCTGCCTCTTCAGCATCATGAGGTTGTTGAGGCTCCCCAGAGGATCCACGATAGTCACGTCTCTCCTGTGTGAACAACAAAGTCAGACAGATGATTAAAGGTCAACAACAGTGGTAATCCATTGTAGAAGGTGATGCCAACAGTGTAGCCCTGTAGTAATGAATGTTAAAATTATTTGACAATTGTCTTAAAATAAGCAACAATAGTCATATTTTGTCTTGTTTTCACATTAGTAGTAACATCTAAGATTGTAGGCTAGAAATAAGATTATCATGTTGTTGAAACTCTAAGCAGTGTGCCAGACAACTTTTGGTCTCCAATTTCAGCCCCTTTCTGTGTTTGCTAAAATTGCGGCACGAGGACGATGCACAAACAATTTGGTTGTAGAAATTCCTCCCTGCTAATGAGGAAACCACTAGTTATGGACGTAGCATATCTGGTAATGAGGAAACCACTAGTTATGGATGTACTATATCTGCCTGGAGCAAAAATGGTGAGCAAAGATTTTAGTTTTTCACAATGTATTCTGAATGTGAATGGGGGAAAACTCAGGGGAGTAACCTCCATTTCCAGGATGCTTATGAGTGCATTTCACACTACTTTGGATTATAATTGTAAGGCTCGTTAGGGCGGCAGCCCTGTACAGGGATCAACATCAGCGGAAATCAGTGGAAATTTCAGAGTGACAACTAATAGTACTCGATACAACTCAAACTTTCATTAAAACACACATGCAGGGTACTCAATTAAAGCTACACTCGTTGTGAATCTAGCCAACATGTCAGATTTTTAAAATGCTTTTCGGCAAAAGCATGAGAAGCTATTATCTGATAGCATGCAACCCCCGAAATACCCAAAGGGGACGTAAACAGAATAATTAGCGTAGCCGGCGCTACACAAAACGCAGAAATAAAATATAAAACATTCATTACCTTTGACGAGCTTCTTTGTTGGCACTCCTATATGTCCCATAAACATCACAATTGGGTCTTTTAAATCGGGTCGATTAAATCCATCCATGTATACCCAAAATGTCCATTTATGAAGCCCGTCTGATCCATGAAAAAGCACCATTCCAAAACTTTGACAAAACACTTCAAACTACTTTTGTAATCCAACTTTAGGTATTAGTAAACGTTAATAATCGATCAAATTGATCACGGGGCAATCTGTATTCAATAGCAGCACGTTTTGAAATGATGGTCCATTTTCTCTCTCTCAAAACTTCCTGCTGTGTACTCGATAACAGGAAGTGCCTATTTCTCATCTGACCAAGGATTAACTTCAATCTAAATGTGAGTACTGGCGACATCGTGTAGAAGCTGTAGGCATTGTAAACTGGTCGCTATCTATTTTCCCTTGCCATAGACAATACAGAGACTGGCGGAGGGATATTTTTGGTTTTGTTTGTGAACAGTTTTCCTTGGGATTTTGCCTGCTAAACACGTTCTGTTATAGTCACAGACATGATTTAACCAGTTTTATAAACTTCAGAGTGTTTTCTATCCAAACATACTAATCATATGCATATACTATATTCCTGGCATGAGTGGCAGGACGTTGACATTTTGCACGATTTTTAACAAAAAGCTGCGAAAATTCGCAGCCTCCTTAAAAGGTATGTCCTGTTTAATATAATGTTTGCTACAGTATTAAGAATTATGTGTAATTATTGAAGAACCGCGTTAATGACAGTATCCATTTGGGTGTTAAAGTTAAGATAATCTTTTTTATTTCACCTTTATTTAACCAGGTAGGCCAGTCGAGAACAAGTTCTCATTTACAACTGCAACCTGGCCAAGATAATGCAAAGCAGTGTGACAATAAAACAACAGAGTTACACGTGGGATAAACAATAGTACAGTCAATAACACAATATAAATATATATATACAGTGTGTGCAAATTAAGTAAGGAGGTAAGGCAATAAATAGGCCATAGTAGCGATGTAATTACAATTTAGCAAATTAACACTGGAGAGATAGATGTGCAGATGATGATGTGCGAGTAGAAATACTGGTGTGCAAAAGAGCAAAAAAAGTAAATAAAAACATGGGGATGAGGTATGTCGTTGGATGGGCTATTTACAGATGGGCTGTGTGCAGCTGCAGTGATCGGTAAACTGCTCAGATAGCTGATGCTTAAAGTTAGTGAGGGAGATATAAGACTCCAACTTCAGCGATTTTTGCAATTCGTTCCAGTCATTGGCAGCAGAGAACTGGAAGGAAAGGTGGCCATAGGAGGTGTTGGCTTTGGGGATGACCAGTGAGATATACCTGCTGGAGCGCGTGTTACGGGTGGGTGTTGCTATGGTGACCAGTGAGCTTTGTTAAGGCGGAGCTTTATCTAGCAAAGACTTATAGATGACCTGGAGCCAGTGGGTTTGGCAACAATATGTAGTGAGGGCCAGCCGACGAGAGCATACAGGTTGCAGTGGTGGGTGGTATATGGGGCATTGGTGACAAAACGGATGGCACTGTGATAGACTGCATCCAGTTTGCTGAGTAGAGTGTTGGAGGCTATTTTGTAAATGACATTGCCGAAGTCAAGGATCGGTAGGATAGTCAGTTTTCCGAGGGTATGTTTGGCAGCGTGAGTGAAGGAGGCTTTGTTGCGAAATAGGAAGCCGATTGTAGATTTAATTTTGGATTGGAGATGCTTAATATGAGTCTGGAAGGACAGTTTACAGTCTAACCAGACACAGAGGTATTTGTAGTTGTCCACATATTCTATGTTAGAACCATCCAGAGTAGTGATGCTAGTCGGGCTGGCAGGCACCGATCGGTTGAAAAGCATGCATTTAGTTTTACTATCATTTAACCTCTCTTGTGTAGGAGGCAGTATTGTGACATCCGGATGAAATGCGTGCCCAAAGTAAACTGCCTGTTACTCAGGCCCAGAATCTAGGATTTGCATATGCATTATTGTAGTATTGGATAGAAATCTCTAAAGTTTCCAAAACTGTTAAAATAATGTCTGTGAGTATAATAGGACTGATATGGCAGGCGAAAACCTGAGAAAAATCCATCAAGGAAATGCTATTATTTGAACGGAGGGTTTTCCATTGAAATCCACCATACAAAGACGTATGACCCAGTTCACATTTTCCATGGGTTCCAGTACATGTGGCCAGGCTTTAGGCATTGTTTCAGGCTTCTATTCTGAAAAGTGTGAGAGATACACCACTATAAGTCAGTGGATAGTGGAAAATTACCAGACCTGTTCAATGCGCGTGGCTGACACAGTGCACTTTTTGTTTTTCATTTTCTAATGACGGAGAAATTGTCCGGTTGAAATATTATCGAATATTTATGACAAAAACATGCTGAGGATTGAAAATAAACATGTTTCTATGAACTTTAATGATGTTTTTTGGATTTTTCATCGGAGTCTTGTGATCGCGCTTTGAGACAATGAATTCCCGGTCAAAACGCTCTGACAAAATGGAGGTTTCTGGATATAAAGAGGGACCTTATCGAACAAAACAAACATTTATTGTGCAACTGGGAGTCTTTTGAGTGCAACCATATGAAGATCATCAAAGGTAAGTGATTAATTTTATTGTTATTTCTGACTTTTGTGACTAATCCACCTGGCTGCTAACTGTATTTAATGTTTTGGTAGCTGAGCGCTATCCTCAGATCATCGCTTACGCCCTGAAGCCTTTTTGAAATCTGACACAGCGGTTGCATTTAAAAGAAGTTTATCTTATCTAAGCCTATGTATGTTTTCTGAATTTATATCATGAGTATTTATGTTTTGTTGAATGTCTCCCAGTGCAATTTCACCGGATGTTGTTTGAGAAAATTGATTGCTGAACATAACTCGCCTAACCAAAATGAGTTTTTTTGGATATAAAGAGGAACTTTATTGAACAAAACAAACATTTATTGTGTAACAGGGACTGTTGTGAGTGCCACCAGATGAAGATCATCAAAGGTAAGTGATTCATTTTATTGCTAGTTCTGACTTTTGTGTCGCACCTGCCTGGTTGAAAAATTATTTTCATGTGTTTTGTACGCGGCCTCTGTCCTCCGATCATCGCATGGTGTGCTTTTTGCCGTAAAGCCTTTTTGAAATCTGACACTTTGGCTGGATTAACAAAGAAGTTAAGCTTTATTTTGATGTATAACGCATACATTTTCAAGAATGTTAAATATTTGAATTTAGTATTTTTGAACTTTTTCACTGGATGTTGGCCATGTGGGACGCTTGCGTCCCAACTACCCCAGAGAGGTTAACACAGTGTCCAAAGAAGGGCCAGATGTATACAGAATGGTGTCGTCTGCGTAGAGGTGGATTAAGAAATCACCAGCAGCAAGGGCGACATCATTGATATGTACAGAGAAAAGAGTCGGCCCGAGAATTGAACCCTGTGGTACCCCCGTAGAGTCTGCCAGAGGTCCGGACAACAGGCCAGGTTGATGAAGACGGCTACACAGTACTGTCTTTTATCGATGGTGGTTATGATATCGTTTAGTACCTTGAGCGTGGCTGAGGTGCGCCCATGACCAGCTCGAAAACTGGATTGCACAGCGGAGAAGGTACGGTGGGATTCGAAATGGTCAGTTATCTGTTTATTAACTTCACTAGGGTAAGGGGCAGTATTTTGACATCCGGATGAAAAGCGTGCCCAGAGTAAACTGCCTGTTACTCAGGCGCAGAAGCTAAAACACTTTAAAGTTTCCAAAACTGTTCAAATAATGTCTGTGAGTATAACAGAATTTATACAGCAGGCGAAAACCTGAGAAAAAAACAACCAGGAAGTGGGAAATCTGAGGTTTGTAGTTTTTTAAGTGATTGCCTATCGAATATGCTGTGTCTGTGGGGTCAGATTGCACTTCTCAAGGCTTCCAGTAGATGTCAACAGTCTTTATGAATCTGTTTGAGGCTTCTATTGTGAAAAATGAGAGAATAAGAGCTCTCAAAGCAAATGGCTGCCTGGAAGGAAATAGTTGGGTAACACGCGTGGCCATGAAGCGCGACGGTCTAACTTTTTCCTCTGTAATGAAAACGGTACTGTCCGGTTGGAAGATTATTGAAGACTTATGATAAAAAAGACCCTAAGGATTGATTGTAAACATCGTTTGACATGTTTCTACGAACTGTTATGGAACTTTTTTGACTTTTCGTCTGGATTTGAGAGCACGCGTTGTGCCTTTGGAATACTGAACATAACGCACCATTTTTAAGGTTTTTGGACATAAAGAGGGACTTTATTGAACAAAACAAACATTTATTGTGTAACATGAAGTCCTGGGAGTACCATCTGATGAAGATCCTCAAAGGTTAATGATTCATTTAATCACTATTTCTGACTTTTGTGAGCCCTCTCCTTGGATGGAAAATGGCAGTTTGGTTTTCTGTGACTAGGTGCTGACCTAAAGTAATCGTATGGTGTGCTTTCGCCGTAAAGCCTTTTTTGAAATCGGACACAGTGGTTGGATTAACAAGAAGTTTATCTTTAAAATGGTGTATAATACTTGTATGTTTGAGGAATTTTAATTATGGAATTTTTGTTGTTTTGAATTTGGCGCCCTGCAATTTCACTGGCTGTTGGCCAGGTGGGACGCTAGCATCCCACAAACACAAGAGAGGTTAACTTGGCTTTCGAAGACTTTAGAAAGGTAGGACAGGATGAATATAGGTCTGTAACAGTTTGGGTCTAGTGTCACCCCCTTTGAAGAGGGGGATGACCATGGAAGCTGTACAATCTTTAGGAATCTTGGATGACACAAAAGAGCTTGAACAGACTAGTAATAGGGGTTGCAACAATGGCGGCGGATAATTTTAGAAAGAGAGGATCCAGATTTGTCTAGCCCAGTTGATTTGTACAGGTCCAGGTTTTACAGCTCTTTCAGAACATCAGCTATCTGGATTTGGGTGAAGGAGAAGCTGGGGAGGCTTGGGCAAGAAGCTGCGGGGGGTGCAGAGCTGTTGGCCAGGGTAGCCAGGAAGAAAGCATGGCCAGCCGTAGAGAAAAGCTTATTGAAATTCTCGATTATTGTGAATTTATTGGTGGTGACAGTCTTTCCTGGCCTCAGTGCAGTGGACAGCTGGGAGGAGGTGCTCTTATTCTCCATTGACTTTACAGTGTCCCAAAACTTTTTGGAATTAGAGCTATAGGATGCTCATTTCTGTTTGAAAAAGCTAGACTGTGTGTACTGGTTCCCGACTTCTCTGAAAAAGTGATTATCGTGGGGACTATTCGATGCTAGTGCAGTACGCCACAGGATGTTTTTGTGCTGGTCGAGGGCAGTCAGGTCTGGAGTGAACCAAGGACTATATATTTACTTAGTTCTACATTTTTTTGAAAGGGACATGCTTATTTAAAATTGTGAGGAAATTACATTTAATGCCTTGGCTGGGAACTGAACCTGAGGTTCCAGCTTGGAAGGCAGCTATGCTCACCACTATACCACTAACGCTATGTGAATGACTAAGATTCTCCGCAAATAAACCACTTTACAATTGTCTGTATTAGTAAAATCAAGACACTTCACTTTCGAGACCATTCCCAGAAAAATATCCCTAATTTTAAAGGTCCAAGCGTTATTCCAGCTATGATTCTCCCATGCGAAATGAATAGAATAGCAATCAAAGAATACATCAACGTTTATAGACTAGGAAACAGATCTTGCGCCTTTTAATAAAAGTAGATTATGTTTACTCATGCAACGTATTTCAATTACTTTACTACATCACGCAATGATAATTAGTTTGATGGAAACTTTAGGCTTTGTATGACATTATAAATTACGTACAGATTCCCTCTTAATTTGCTCTAATTTTATGGAAAACAGTTTTTTCAATAAATCCCGCAAACCATCTCATACTGGTAAGAAAAAAATAAAAAATTTCAGACCTTAAGGGCAGTTATATTTAAAATGTTGTACCCAGACGGAAAAAATTCAATAAGCGTTTTATAGCTACATCGTTAGGGTAAGATATCCAAAAATGGACACACTCTAATCAGTTTCTAAAGCTCAATTTCCCAGATTTTGTAGACTCGTTTAATAGTGCTTAAAACCTCATCTTTGTCAAATTATCTATTAAAGATACCAACTCAAAACCTACGTACGTCTACGAATGGGTGGTTTCAATTGTATCTAATTATATTCTCAGCATTACTTTATCAAATCTCTAGTAATTATTATACACACATACAATATATCATAATTTCAAATATTCACAGAATCCATATAAAACGCAAAAAATCTTAGGTACTCACACAGAACTTTAAAACCAGTTAGAGGTAGGGGGCAGTATTTCCACTTTGGATGAATTGCGTGCCCATAGTGAACTGCATCAAAATCTGTCCTAAATTGCTAATATATGCATAGTATTATTAATATTGGATAGAAAACATTCTGAAGTTTCTAAAACCGTTTGAATTATGTCTGTGAGTATAACAGAACTCACAGGGCAGGCAATCTTCCAAACAAGTTTTGAAATCCTGAAAGTTGGGGCAACTGATGTCATCGCCCCCTCTCTTCCCAACAAGTTATGGACCTGGAAACACTTCCTACGTCTTCCACTAGATGTCCTCATTCAGTAGAATGGGAACCTAATGGGAAGGAAAGTAGTTGGTGTCGCAAAAGGATGCCATTTTGTTGAGGCGCGTTTGCTTTTGAGTGCTTCGGCTGTTCCAATCAGCCCCAGATGAAAACGAATGATCCGATTGGAATGCTATTGGATATATATGATTATAACATCATGAAGATTGATTCTGCACTTAGTTTGACCAGTTTCTTCGACCTGTAATATGTCATTTGGAAGTTTTGATGCAAAGTTATCCTGGACCAGAAGTCATTTTTTGGGCATTTGAGCTGAAAGTGGTAGCAAATGCTGCTACTTGGACACTAGAATTGAACATTATGAAACAAAACGATTTATTGTTGAACAAGGACTCCTTGCACTACATTCTGATGAAAGATCATCAAAGGTAAGGGAATATTTATGTTGTAATTTTGTATTTCTGTTGACTCCAACATGGCGGAGAAATATTGTTACGTCTGAGCGCCGTCTCAGATTATTGCAATGTTAGGCTATTTCCATAACGTAAAAAAAAATGTGACACAGCAGTTGTATTAAGAACCAGTGTATCTTTAATTATATGTAGAACATGTATCTTTAGTCAAAGTTTATGATGAGTATTTCTGTTATCTGGCGTAGCTTTCTATAATTCCTCCGGATATTTTGGAGGATTTTCTGAACATGGCGTCAATGTAAACCGAGATTTATGGATATAAAATGCATATTATCGAACAAAACATAAATGTACTGTGTAACATGTCATATGACTGTCATCTGATGAAGATTTTCAAGAGGTTAGTGATTTTTTTTAATCCTGCTTTTGTGATTTTTATCTTTTGCTGGAAAAAATGGCTGTTTTTTCTTTGGTTTGGTGGTGGTCTAACATAAATATATGTTGTGTTTTCACCGTAAAACATTTTAAAAATCTGACACGCTGGGTAGATGAACAAGGTGTTTATCTTTCATTTGAGGTATTGGACCCACACGGGATTGGTCAGATGTTCACACAGAACTGGTCAGACGTTCACACAGAACATCAGAACATACTTGAAAGGTTACTCACACAGAGTCAACCTACCCCGCTCACACAGAACGCTCTGACAAATATTACCTAGTGATCCCTTAACAAAATACTCACACAGAGTAACCCAGGGCATACCTGGCTAGCACATTTAAAATAATTGGAATTTACCACTTCTTTTTTTTTTCATTTTCCAATTAAGAACATTCAAAACAAAAGTGAAAAGATATTAGACAACGATAGGACAAAGTGACCGTAACAGACAAGTGTAACAAAAAATAATTATAATTATATATACAAACATACAATAAAAAATATATAATGAGACATTGGATCATATGGATCATATGCCGTAGGCTACATATTATACATTACGTGTGAAACATTATGTGATGATTATATAGAGATTCAATCAATGTGATGTGGGGGAGATTCTCCATGTAGTCAATAAAAGGTTGCCAAAATCTGTAAAATGTCTTTAACTTATTCCTCAAGCAGTAAGTGATTTTCTCCAGTGGGATACAACTATTAACTTCCGATAGCCACATTGCAACTGGCAGGGAGGAATCCATTTCGAGGCAATACATTTCTTGGCAATCGCTAGCAATATTTCTGTTAGCTTTATAGTGTGGCTTTGCCTAAGATTGGTGTTAGTAAAGTTGCCCAGCAGACAGACCTCCGGGTCTAAAGGGAATGCAACCCCGTGAATTGAGGATATGGTATCGCATACCCCCTGCCAGAAACCGTGTAGTTTTGAACACTGCCAAGTGGAATGGAGGAATGTTCCTTCATCTGAGCCACATCTAAAACATAGGGAGGAGATATCAGGGTTGAACTTGTGCAGTCTAGATGGGGTGATATAGAGCGGATGGAGGAAATTCAACTGGATCAGTCTGTATCTGGAGTTCAATGTGGATGTAACACCATCCCTGCATTGGTCACTCCATAGATCCTCATCAAGATCAATACCCAGATCTTTTTCCCATCTAAGTCGGGGTTTATCTAATTCAGGCAGTGTTAGTCCTGACATAAGAGCATCATAAAAACAAGGGTTGTCTGTGATGGTTTTGATAGATTTTCTGTCCCATTTGTAAAACAATTCTGCACCAGTGTCATCCTCAAGCTTTTTTTTTTTACCTCAAGCTTTTCAATGTTCAACCATGAGGGAGAGGGACCATTGTCAAACCTCTTAGCCAGAAACCTAGACTGTGCAGCCCAGTAGTACATTCTAACATTGGGGAGGTTTAATTAAGCCCCCTTGACTGTAATCAAGGGTCAGTTTATCCAGGCCAACCCTAGGGGGTTTGCCGTGCCAGATAAACTGTCTGGTCAGCTTGTCGAGAGAGGAAAAGAATGCTGCGGGAACAGGGATAGGGAGAGATTGAAACAGATATACACTGCTCAAAAAAATAAAGGGAACACTTAAACAACACAATGTAACTCCAAGTCAATCACACTTCTGTGAAATCAAACTGTCCACTTAGGAAGCAACACTGATTGACAATAAATTTCACATGCTGTTGTGCAAATGGAATAGACAACAGGTGGAAATTATAGGCAATTAGCAAGACAGGGGTGACCACAGACAGCTTCTCAGTTTCTATGCTTCCTGGCTGATGTTTTGGTCACTTTTGAATGCTGGCGGTGCTTTCACTCTAGTGGTAGCATGAGACGGAGTCTACAACCCACATATGTGGCTCAGGTAGTGCAGCTCATCCAGGATGGCACATCAATGCGAGCTGTGACAAGAAGGTTTGCTGTGTCTGTCAGCGTAGTGTCCAGAGCATGGAGGAGCTACCAGGAGACAGGCCAGTACATCAGGAGACGTGGAGGAGGCCGTAGGAGGGCAACAACCCAGCAGCAGGACCGCTACCTCCGCCTTTGTGCAAGGAGGAGCAGGAGGAGCACTGCCAGAGGCCCTGCAGCCCTCCAGCAGGCCACAAATGTGCATGTGTCTGCTCAAACGGTCAGAAACAGACTCCATGAGGGTGGTATGAGGGCCCAACGTCCACAGGTGGGGGTTGTGCTTACAGCCCAACACCGTGCAGGACGTTTGGCATTTGCCAGAGAACACCAAGATTGGCAAATTCGCCACTGGTGCCCTGTGCTCTTCACAGATGAAAGCAGGTTCACACTGAGCACGTGACAGACGTGACACAGTCTGAAGATGCTGTGGAGAACGTTCTGCTGCCTGCAACATCCTCCAGCATGACCGGTTTGGTGGTGGGTCAGTCATGGTGTGGGGTGGCATTTCTTTGGGGGGCCGCACAGCCCTCCATGTGCTCGCCAGAGGTAGCCTGACTGTCATTAGGTACCGAGATGAGATCCTCAGACCCCTTGTGAGACCATATGCTGGTGCGGTTGGCCCTGGGTTCCTCCTAATGCAAGACAATGCTAGACCTCATGTGGCTGGAGTGTGTCAGCAGTTCCTGCAAAAGGAAGGCATTGATGCTATGGACTGGCCCGCCCGTTCCCCAGACCTGAATCCAATTGAGCACATCTGGGATATCATGTCTCGCTCCATCCACCAACGCCACGTTGCCCCAAAGGCTGTCCAGGAGTTGGCGGATGCTTTAATCCAGGTCTGGGAGGAGATCCCTCAGGAGACCATCCGCCACCTCATCAGGAGCATGCCCAGGCATTGTAGGGATGTCATACAGGCACGTGGAGGCCACACACACTACTGAGCCTCATTTTGACTTGTTTTAAGGACACTACATCAAAGTTGGATCAGCCTGTAGTGTGGTTTTCCACTTTAATTTTGAGTATGACTCCAAATCCAGACCTCCATGGGTTGATAAATTTGATTTCCATTGATAATTTTTGTGTGATTTTGTTGTCAGCACATTCAACTATGTAAAGAAAAAAGTATTTAATAAAAATATTTCATTCATTCAGATCTAGGATGTGTTATTTTAGTGTTCCCTTTATTTTTTTGAGCAGTGTAGAAATCTGAGCAGGACATTAATTTTAATTACATTTATTCTACCCAGTAGAGTGAGAGGTAAGTCCATCCATTTACAAAGGTCACCCTCCACCTTTTGCAACAAACTGCCCAGATTGAGTTAATAGAGGTTGTTCAGATTACCATCCACCATTATGCCCAAATATGTGAAGCCCATAGGCGACCATCTAAAAGGAAACTTATGCTTGATGGTATGATGGTCAAAGACAGGCAACGGTAAGATTTCGCTTTTTTCAAAATTGACCTTATATCCAGAGAAAGAACTATAACACTGTAGTAGGATCTGCAAGTGCGAGAGGCGAGGGTTCGATGGCGAGGGCAAAGAGGTGGGTTCGATGGCGAGGGCAAAGAGGTGGGGGCTAATTGGCAACCTTGTCTGTTCCCCCTATAAAGAGGGAAAGAGGAGGACGTAATCCCATTGGTAGCAATCCTATCTTTAGGAGATTTGTAGAGTGATTTTATCAAATTTACAAACACGGTACCTAAACCAAACTTTTCCAAGACGCGAAAGAGGTATGGCCAATCAAACCCTATCAAACGCCTTTTCAGCATCGAGGGAGACTGTGACACTAGGTATTTTGTTTTTGTTAGCAAGGTGAATTATATCAAAGAACCTTCTGAGATTATTGGAGGACAATCTATTAATTATGAAGCCAGTCTGATCTGGGTTGACCAACAGGGGAAGACATGACTCCAGTCTCTTAGATAGCATCTTGGTGACCAGTTTACAATCTGTGTTAAGGAGAGAGATTGGTCTATAGGAGGCGCACTTTAGCAGGTTTTTCCCTTTCTTGTGGATTACAGTAATCACTGCTTGAGAGAAAGACTCTGGAAAGAAGTGGTCTTCCCTGGCTTTTTTAAGTACCTCCATAAGGTAGGGGATCAACAGGTCTCTAAATTATTTATAGAAATCTGGAGGGAAGCCATCCTCCCCAGGAGATTTATTAGAAGGTAAGGATTTAATGGCCTCCAACAATTCAGGAACTGAGAAGTGTTCACTCAGGCGCTCGCTTTCTTGCCCTGACAGGCCCTGGGAGGTTGAGAGAGGAGAGAAAGGAGTCGATCTCTGATAGATCATCACTTGATTGGGAAGTGTAGAGGTCTTCATAGTATTTCTTAAAAGTATTATTAATTTCAGTGGGTTGAAAGATATCTCATTAATAAGAGTTTCTATACTTTCCGCTGCTTTCAGTTGCCATGCCAATACTTTGTGAGCTGTTTTGAGTTAGTGATGGCCCTCTCAGCTTGATATGTGTTCCGAATATTATATTTCAGTTTTTCATTTACCAAAAGCCTGTATAGATCTTTAGTCGGGCCTCTTTGGTAGGTTTTCTCTAGCTCGGAGATTTCAGATTCAAGGGCACTCAATTCATCACCGTGTTTTCTCTTCAGACCTTTAGTATAGGAAATTATCTGTCCCCTCAGATAGGCCTTCAATGTGTCCCAAATAATGAAACTGTCAGGAGCGGAGGGTTTGTTTATCAAAGTAAAAATATTGATCTGCTCTTTGATGAATGCACACAATTCAGGTTGAATTTAGTCTCCATCTCTTACCTTGGTAGGATTTTTTTTTCAACTAGGCAAGTCAATTAAGAACAAATTCTTATTTTCAATGATGGCCTAGGAACAGTGGGTTAACAGCCTGTTCAGGGGCAGAATGACAGATTTGAACCTTGAAAGCTCAGGGATTTGAACTTGCAACCTTCCGGTTACTAGTCCACCGCTCTAACCACTATGCTACCCTTCCACCCCAGGAATGGAGATTGATAATACCAGAGGAGAATGGTCACTAAGAAATCTGAGGAGATACTCGACATCTAACACTCTATGAAACAGTTGTGTCGATAGTAAAAAGTTATCTATGCGTGTATGTGTCTTGTGTGGGTGTGAATAAAAAGAGTAGTCCCTATCCTGTGGGTGCAACTGTCTCCAGATGTCTAGTAAATTGAGATATTTCATGAACGACATGGTGAGCTTGCCGGCTTTGGTAAGAAATGAGGGTTTATCAGAGGACCTATCAAGAACTGTATCTAAACAAAAATAAAAATCTCCTCCAACCAGTAGCCATCCTGGTGGTGCTGCTTGAGCGACCTGAAGGAAGACATTCTGAATAAACATATGGTCATCGAAGTTAGGAGCATAAATATTCAATAGGGTCCAAGACTCTGAAAACATATGCCCCTGCACCAAAACAAACCTGCCAGAGGGATCAGAGATGGTGTTGTTGACGCAGAAGGGGATGTGTCTACTTATCAAAATTGCAGTTCCTCTTGCTTTGGAGTTAAAAGAGGACGCAAAAACTTGTCCTACCCATTCCCTCTTCAATTTCTTGTGTTCACTGGCTGTAAGATGTATTTCTTGTAAAAAACACAATGTCAGCCTTTAATTTCTTAAGGTATGTATCGACTCTTTTCCTTTTAATCTGGCTGTTAAGACCTTTTACGTTGAATGTGACATATTTTAGTGGATTAAGCATAGGTTGGGTTTCAAACATGTAACTGAATTGAAATCTATCATATGTAGATAATTAGAAAATGTTTCAACTTTGGTTTGAACACAGAAGTGACCTATGTGTCTCTTTAGGGAGGAAACAATAAACATAGAAAAAAAGGAAGAAAAAATAAATAGAAATCCCACCCACCCCGATTATCAGACTAAAACAACAATCCCAACAATCAAACATGAATACACTTGTAGAGATACGTTGCTGCTCGCATTCCATCTTGCTCTTACTAGCTAAACCTTGGCGTAAACTAAAACCTGTGAGCTCTCTAAGTTGAAAACAAATGTGAATAGATATTTATGGCTGAATATTTACTGCCCTCGGCCCTGCTTACGCCTCCAAGGTGCCCTCCTAACAAAGGAATTCACACTCAGAGTATACGTAACAGAGGCATATTTAAAAAACTTGACTTCAAGTGTGTGTGGTTCGCTCACCTCACCTAAAAACAATTCAGTTCGAGATGTGGTATCCACTCGGCTCGCTTCCTCTCAGATCAAAGGTTGGTCCATCCGCTTCGTTCCCGAAGTGTGGTTTCCCTAAGATCCCAAGTTTGAGGGATCCCTTGTGCACGATTTATTTACCTATATCGTCAGGAACGGTCACCGAGTGAAGATTCACGTCCCATCTGGGTCGGCAAATGTCTTGGAAATTTCCTGTATTACCAAATCATGTGAGAGCAAACCACACACAAGTCAGAGTTATCATAAAGTCCATCTTTAATTATATGAGCTTCACCATAGCCGTGTTTGACTCTCAGATCAATTCAGTGTCTATAAATTAATTCTACCAATCTGTGTGCCAGTTAGGATTTTCATATGCACATTTTTGTGGAACAGTTTCATTTAATTTATAATAGTATCTCTCAATCATTGTCTGTGATTAATCTACATTCTATCTCAATCTAAATGAAAATTATACAAATTTAAAAGTAATTTGTATTGCCATTGCCAACTATGTAAAAATAGTCAACATAAAGCCAGGGAGGTCCGTGGGGCGACACACAATTGGCCTAGCGTTGTTAGGGAGGGTTTGGCAGGGATATCCTTTTCTCATCGTGCACGGTGTTTCCTCCGACACATTGATGCGGTTGTTAAAGAAGCAGTGTGGCTGGGTTGTGTTTCGGGGGACGCATGGCTTTCGACCTTCGTCTCTCCCGAGCCCGTACGGGGGTTGTAGCAATGAGACAAGATAGTAACTACTAACAATTGGATACCACGAAAATGGGGTAAAAAAAAATAGGGGGAGATGACTGTTACGTCAAAAAATGAGGAGGAAGAAGAGGAGGAAACTGGATATCTGGGCCCGGTTTCTCAAACGCATCTTAAGGCGTCCAATTGTTCTAACGGTGAACTCAGCCATAAGATGGTTTTGAGAAACTGTTCCCTGATGAACACTAGTTAGTACTGTCTTAAAAACGGGCACAAACTCTGCAGTTGAACTGATGTTTGGTGTTAAAGCGGAAATATGCAATTGCTATTTTGTGACTTTTAAATTATTTATTTATAGCCATTGATTCTTGAATAATATAACACATGCCTCATGAGCTTAATTCAACTGTTGTATCCCATCAGATCACCAAATAAGCTTTTTTTACTCTAATGTTTAGAAACTATTGCTGGGTTGTGTGTGTTTTTTAACAGTAACAAAATGGCTGCCCAGAGATTTGGTTTGGTAAACAGCTGAGGGATGGGGGAAGGAGAAGTGTAACTACTCTCAAATTCATAGAGAACGCTATTGTAGAAACCGTAACCCAACACCTAGCGACCTCGTCAAGAAGTTCAGACATCTTGGTGTAACAGTTATAAGGTGTTGACTTATTAACAGTCGCTGGACCCAGGTTTGAGTTCAGCTCAGAGCTACCCCCTGAATTCACTACACCAGGTTTCTAGGCTATATAGTATATTCTAGAATTCATCCATGAGGTCATAATGATACTTTAACCAGGTTTCTAGGATATATAGTATATTCTAGAATTCATCCATGATGTCATAATGATAGTTTAACCAGGTTTCTTGGCTATATAGTATATTATAGAATTCATCCATGATGTCAAAATTACAGTTTAACCAGTTTTTTTTAACCAGGTTATCCTAGAAACCCGTTTAAACTATAATTTTGACATCATGGATGAATTCTAGGATATACTATATAGCCAAGAAACCTGGTTAAACTATCATTATGACATCATGGATTAATTCTATTCTAGAATTAATCCATGATGTCATAATGATAGTTTAACCAGGTTTCTAGGCTATATAGTATATTCTAGAATGGCCAGTGAATATTTCCCGTGGGGGTCAAATTGTTAGAGCTGTTGATAAGTCATTGTATAATATTCAGCCAATTTATTTTCATGCCATTACATCAATATCGCCCAACCAGAAGAGAGAGAAACTCTTCCTGAACCACCTTCTCCTGCTGGCCTTCGTAAATTCTGACGTTGCTGGTAATAGGCTACACAAGCAGTTGGTTTGGGAGAAATTATGTACATATATGGATAAACATAAATATGGATAAACATAAATATACTGTCCTATACAAGAGAGAGATGCATTTGCCATTCTGGTAAAGTGCATTGTCTATTGTATAGGACAGGAAGCCAGAGTGGGGCCATGGGAGAGGGCAACACATGGGCACCAGGACAGCTGGAAACACTAAAAATGGAGACACATAGTCTGCGGATATTAGACAACCACATGGAGAGAGGGCCCCACGTTGGGCGCCAGGATAGCTGGACATACAAAGGTCAGAGGGATATACAAAGGAGGGGGTCAGCCAAATGACCAACTGGTGGATTATAGACATGACTCACATATTCTTAGGACATGAAGATGCTGAAGGAATGACAGGGGAGACCCACAGTCTGCTGATCCGAGATAAAGACACACATTGAGCTAAGTGCAGGGACAAAGCAAGCCTATAGCATAGAGGAATGTATAGTATTTTTAGTATAGCTGAGCATGCTAAAAACAGAGGAGACACATAGTCTGCTGACCCTAGATAACACACAAACAGGAGAACGCATTAAGCTGAGTGAAGGGACAAAGCAAGGGTCTTGTCATCATTAGGATCTAATGGAAAGAACTTGAAACATTGTATAAAATATTCTGGGCCCTCAGGTTCCCGTGCCAATGAGTTTGGGACAGACACAGTTGTCGGCTATTTGTGAAAGGGATAAGAAGTAATCAGGTATTTTATGACATTTCCACTGGATCAGCGCATTACGTTTTTCCCTTTTGTGCCAAGTGGTTATCGAAAGGGCGAGAGCTGGAAATATTTTTTAAATACTTTATAGAACTATTCTCATTTGCAATTGATTTTGATTAGACTTTGTTTACTTTCTGTTTGAGGTGAAGAGAAATTAGCTTTGAGAAGCTCCTCATCTCATTAGTGGTGGTGCGTTAAGACAATCAGAAATACTAGCATACATCCCCAAATAGGCACATTTATAGGCCTACATTTGCGCTCAGCCCAGGTAGACTAGTCCTACTTCTATATGCATAGTAGGTCTATGTTGTTAGGTTAAGTTAGGGGTCCCACAGTAGGTCTATGTTGTTGTTATGTGTCCTACAGTAGGTCTATGTTGTTGTTAGGTGAAGTTATGGGTCCTACAGTAGGTCTATGTTGTTGGGTGAAGTTAGGGGTCCTACCGTAGGTCTATGTTGTTAGGTGAAGTTAGGGGTCCTATAGTAGGTCTATGTTGTTGTTATGGGTCCTACAGTAGGTCTATGTTGTTGTTAGGGAAGTTATGGGTCCTACAGTAGGTCTCTGTTGTTGTTAGGTGAAGTTATGGGTCCTACAGTAGGTCTATGTCAAATCAAATCAAATCAAATTTTATTTGTCACATACACATGGTTAGCAGATGTTAATGCGAGTGTAGCGAAATGCTTGTGCTTCTAGTTCCGACAATGCAGTAATAATGAGCAAGTAATCTAACTAACAATTCCAAAAAACTACTGTCATACACAGTGTAAGGGGATAAAGAATATGTACATAAGGATATATGAATGAGTGATGGTACAGAGCAGCATAGGCAAGATACAGTAGATGATATCGAGTACAGTATATACATATGAGATAAGTATGTAAACCAAGTGGCATAGTTAAAGTGGCTAGTGATACATGTATTACATAAGGATGCAGTCGATGATATAGAGTACAGTATCAACATATGCATATGAGATGAACAATGTAGGGTAAGTAACATTATATAAGGTAGCATTGTTTAAAGTGGCTAGTGATATATTTACATCATTTCCCATCAATTCCCATGATTAAAGTGGCTGGAGTAGAGTCAGTGTCATTGACAGTGTGTTGGCAGTAGCCACTCAATGTTAGTGGTGGCTGTTTAACAGTCTGATGGCCTTGAGATAGAAGCTGTTTTTCAGTCTCTCGGTCCCAGCTTTGATGCACCTGTACTGACCTCGCCTTCTGGATGGCAGCGGGGTGAACAGGCAGTGGCTCGGGTGGTTGATGTCCTTGATGATCTTTATGGCCTTCCTGTAGCATCGGGTGGTGTAGGTGTCCTGGAGGGCAGGTAGTTTGCCCCGGTGATGCGTTGTGCAGACCTCACTACCCTCTGAGAGCCTTACGGTTGAGGGCGGTGCAGTTGCCATACCAGGCGGTGATACAGCCCGCCAGGATGCTCTCGATTGTGCATCTGTAGAAGTTTGTGAGTGCTTTTGGTGACAAGCCGAATTTCTTCAGCCTCCTGAGGTTGAAGAGGCGCTGCTGCGCCTTCCTCACGATGCTGTCTGTGTGAGTGGACCAATTCAGTTTGTCTGTGATGTGTATGCCGAGGAACTTAAAACTTGCTACCCTCTCCACTACTGTTCCATCGATGTGGATGGGGGTGTTCCCTCTGCTGTTTCCTGAAGTCCACAATCATCTCCTTAGTTTTGTTGACGTTGAGTGTGAGGTTATTTTCCTGACACCACACTCCGAGGGCCCTCACCTCCTCCCTGTAGGCCGTCTCGTCGTTGTTGGTAATCAAGCCTACCACTGTTGTGTCGTCCGCAAACTTGATGATTGAGTTGAGGCGTGCATGGCCACGCAGTCGTGGGTGAACAGGGAGTACAGGAGAGGGCTCAGAACGCACCCTTGTGGGGCCCCAGTGTTGAGGATCAGCGGGGAGGAGATGTTGTTGCCTACCCTCACCACCTGGGGGCGGCCCGTCAGGAAGTCCAGTACCCAGTTGCACAGGGCGGGGTCGAGACCCAGGGTCTCGAGCTTGATGACGAGCTTGGAGGGTACTATGGTGTTGAATGCCGAGCTGTAGTCGATGAACAGCATTCTCACATAGGTATTCCTCTTGTCCAGATGGGTTAGGGCAGTGTGCAGTGTGGTTGAGATTGCATCGTCTGTGGACCTATTTGGGCGGTAAGCAAATTGGAGTGGGTCAAGGGTGTCAGGTAGGGTGGAGGTGATATGGTCCTTGACTAGTCTCTCAAAGCACTTCATGATGACGGATGTGAGTGCTACGGGGCGGTAGTCGTTTAGCTCAGTTACCTTAGCTTTCTTGGGAACAGGAACAATGGTGGCCCTCTTGAAGCATGTGGGAACAGCAGACTGGTATAGGGATTGATTGAATATGTCCGTAAACACACCGGCCAGCTGGTCTGCGCATGCTCTGAGGGCGCGGCTGGGGATGCCGTCTGGGCCTGCAGCCTTGTGAGGGTTAACACGTTTAAATGTCTTACTCACTTCGGCTGCAGTGAAGGAGAGACCGCATGTTTCCGTTGCAGGCCGTGTCAGTGGCACTGTATTGTCCTCAAAGCGGGCAAAAAGTTATTTAGTCTGCCTGGGAGCAAGACATCCTGGTCCGTGACTGGGCTGGGTTTCTTCCTGTAGTCCGTGATTGACTGTAGACCCTGCCACATACCTCTTGTGTCTGAGCCGTTGAATTGAGATTCTACTTTGTCTCTGTACTGGCGCTTAGCTTGTTTGATAGCCTTGCGGAGGGAATAGCTGCACTGTTTGTATTCAGCCATGTTACCAGACACCTTGCCCTGATTAAAAGCAGTGGTTCGTGCCTTCAGTTTCACACGAATGCTGCCATCAATCCACGGTTTCTGGTTAGGGAATGTTTTAATCTTTGCTATGGGAACGACATCTTCAACGCACGTTCTAATGAACTCGCACACCGTATCAGCGTATTCGTCAATGTTGTTGTCTGACGCAATACGAAACATCTCCCAGTCCACGTGATGGAAGCAGTCTTGGAGTGTGGAGTCAGCTTGGTCGGACCAGCGTTGGACAGACCTCAGCGTGGGAGCTTCTTGTTTTAGTTTCTGTCTGTAGGCAGGGATCAACAAAATGGAGTCGTGGTCAGCTTTTCCGACAGGTGGGGGCGGGGCAGGGCCTTATATGCGTCGCGGAAGTTAGAGTAACAATGATCCAGGGTCTTTCCACCCCTGGTTGCGCAATCGATATGCTGATAAAATTTAGGGAGTCTTGTTTTCAGATTAGCCTTTTTAAAATCCCCAGCTACAATGAATGCAGCCTCCGGATAAATCGTTTCCAGTTTGCAGAGAGTTAAATAAAGTTCGTTCAGAGCCATCGATGTGTCTGCTTGGGGGGATATATACGGCTGTGATTATAATCGAAGAGAATTCTCTTGGTAGATAATGCGGTCTACATTTGATTGTGAGGAATTCTAAATCAGGTGAACAGAAGGATTTGAGTTCCTGTATGTTTCTTTCATCACACCATGTCACGTTGGCCATAAGACATACGCCCCGCCCCTCTTCTTACCAGAAAGATGTTTGTTTCTGTCGGCGCGATGCGTGGAGAAACCCGCTGGCTGCACCGCTTCGGATAGAGTCTCTCCAGTTAGCCATGTTTCCGTGAAGCAGAGAACGTTACAGTCTCTGATGTCCCTCTGGAATGCTACCCTTGCTCGGATTTCATCAACCTTGTTGTCAAGAGACTGGACATTGGCAAGAAGAATGCTAGGGAGTGGTGCACGATGTGCCCGTCTCCGGAGTCTGACCAGAAGACCGCTTCGTTTCCTCTTTTTCTGAGTCGTTTTTTTTTTTTTGGTCGCTGCATGTGATCCACTCGGTTACACTGGTTGTAAGGCAGAACACAGGATCCGCGTCGCGAAAAACATATTCTTGGTCGTACTGATGGTGAGTTGACGCTGATCTTATATTCAGTAGTTCTTGTCGGCTGTATGTAAAGAAACCTAAGATGACCTGGGGTACTAGTGTAAGAAATAACACGTAAAAAAACAAAAAACTGCATAGTTTCCTAGGAACGCGAGCGAGGCGGCCATCTCTGTCGGCGCCGGAAGTACAAGTCGTTGTTGTTAGGTGATGTTGTTGTTAGGTGAGGTTTTGTGCCAATTTGGCAAACACTTAGTGTACAAACCCTCATTAATATTTAACCTTAACCTTAATTAATAATTAACCTTAACTTTAATACATCAATCATCAATGTTACTACTAATGTGAAAACAAGACAAAATAAGACTATTCTTGCTCATTTTGTGGGCCTTTAACCATCTGTCTGAATTTGTTGTTCACGCAGGAGAGAGACGTGACTATCGTGGATCCTCTTTGGAGCCTCAACAACCTCATGATGCTGATGAGGCAGAGAAGAGTCTCTCCACATTAGAACACCTCAAGAAACACCAGCAGAGACCCACAGGGAAGAGAACTCACTGCTGCTCTGACTTTGAGAAGAGATTCACCTCATCAGCAGGTATTAAAATTCATCAGAGAATCCACAAAGGAGAGAAACCTTTTAGCTGTACTCAATGTGGGAAGAGTTTTACTCAATCAGCCAGCCTGATATCACACCAGAGAACACACACAGGAGAGAAATCTTATAGCTGTAATGAATGTGGGAAGAATTATGTTACATCTAGCAGTCTGACTAAACACCGGAGAACACACACAGGAGAGAAGCCTTATAGCTGTGATGAATGTGGGAAGAGATTTGTTACATCTAACAGTCTGACTAAACACCGGAGAACACTCACAGGAGAGAAACCATATAGCTGTGCTCAATGTGGGAAGAGCTTTACTGAGTCTAGCTGTCTGACTAAACACCAGAGAACACACACAGGAGAGAAGCATTTTAGCTGTAATCAATGTGGGAAGAGTTTTACTCAGTCAACTAGCCTGAAATCACACCGTAGAACGCACACAGGAGAGAAATCTTATAGCTGTGCTCAATGTGGGAAGAGTTTTACTCAGTCAACCAGCCTGAAATCACACCATATAACACACACACACAGGAGAGAAATCTCAGCTGTGATCAGTGCGACCAGAGATAATCTGATAAAATACCTCTGATCAAACATCAGAAAATATATACATGAAGGAGTTGTTTCATGATATCAATGAAATAATGTCTCAATGTAGAATGTTTTAACATTGTAGTAGGAGTATTTTAATAATGTCACAATGTAGAACTCTAATCATTTGCCCCTTGTTCTATTGATTTCAACATGATATGGATACTAGCCTCGGGGAAATCCAGGCTCTGAATTGAAAGAGTACTATTTATGTGATGTAACAAAAATTGACTCTCAAAAAAAGAGTTGTGTACACTTACCACGTTGGTGACCCACTTGAATCAAAATGCAACACTTCAACATGTAGCTAGCTGTTTTCTACAAATTGTCCTGTAACCAGGGATGTACACATTACTCCCAGATTCCGTGTGGTTTTTGAGCTGTTAGTTTTAACAGGACGTGCAACCTCATCTCCCTCTCGCACAAATTATTTTAGCGATGAGTTATGACAAATAAGTGTTGTGTTCCTTTGTTTTGCGACCCCTAAATTTAAATGCATCACTCCAAAATGTAGCTGACTGTCTTCTCCGGGTTGTCCTCTAACCAGTGAGTTAAAAGATAATCTCCCATTTCCATGTGTTTTGTTTAGTTGTGTTAGTTTCAACAGCACGTACAACCTGATTTACCCCCTAATATATTTCAGTGATTTATTGCTGCTTGTCAAAACAACAGTTTTTCTGGTGCTTGTGCAGTTTATAAGGAGCTTGCTTTAAAAAATACAAGTAATATGATTATTGTGGCAAATGTTTGTGTATACAGTACATTTTATGTTTTGTTTTTTAATATATCACAAACTGTTTCTGCATATTGGTTATTGATTAAACTGTGTACAAACTGTGTTTTAACATTGGGCTATACCACCTAGCAAAATGTAATTGAAAATACTTTGAAAATAAGACTATGCAACAAATATTTAATATTTACATTTCATGTAACATTTAGTAATCATAATTATTTATGTAACCAGCTGAACATTTTTGGGTACAATTATATTTACATTGTTTCCCTGCTTTTAGAATATCAGGATTCATTCTCAGATGTACCAACCCAAATGTACTAGAACATGTGGTAAGGACAACTTGGTTGCTGATTGTCTCAAGGGTGGGCAGTCAAAATATTTGTGTTGTGCATTTAACCAGTGTGTTACAATGGATCACAATTTATTTTGACACGTTTTTCCGTGTTGGAGATGAGTTTTATCTCTTATTCTTATAAGTATTTTTTTAAACTGCACTGTTGGTTAGGGGCTCTTAAGTCAGCATTTCACTGTTAGGTCTACACCTGTTGTATTCGGCGCATGTGACTAATACAATTTGATTTGAGTTTTGTTTGAACCAAGTGGATGAGAATTCTAGAAGCTAAAGCTGAGTTTTTGGAAGAAGACAGTTCGAGAAGCTAGTGAGTTTTAGGATTCTATAGAAAGAAAAAGGAGAAAAAAATGATACCATTGTATATTATTATTTAGAAATATGTTTTATTCTTGTTTTAATTGTTGACAGCCAGTAGACACAATGTTTATGTTATAGAAGGTGAAGCATTGTAGTTGATTATGTGAAATTGAAGTTGTTTTCTAGTCAGTTGTTCAACTGAAATGTGTGTTGGGCGCACTGATTGGTGTCACCTTGTTAGTCAGTATGTGTTACACCTGTGCTGGCTTGTCCATCTCGTTAGCGGGAAGGTGTTTCACCTGAGCTGGTCCAGGTTCTATTTAAGAGTGTCTGGCCCAGTGCTCCAGTTGTCTTGATAGATGTGAAGAGTCAACACCTTTAGTTGTGCCTCATTTTTGGTTTACGTCTTGTCTTTAAGTTTGGTGTGGGTTTTTATTTAGTTTGCCTCTTGGACATATTTGGTGGGTCTCATGGTCGGTGTCTTTTAGGTACCAGTTGTTGTTACTTGTCAACTTTCAGTGGACACCCCCATAGTGTCTTTCAGAACCCCTCCTAAAAACAAGCTTATATTTTGGGTTGCATCCAATTAAGTGTTCCCTTTATTGTTTTGAGCAGTGTATATAAAACTCTCAAAGTAATGGATATGAAGCATCTACAGCCTCAGGAACACCTGGCACCTATATGTGACTTCTGTCATCTGATCACTCCAAGCTGCATTAGGTCTGGAGGCACAAAAGTCACAATGTGCTGCATTAGGTTTAGATCTGCCAGGATGGGCATTGTGTTCCGAATTTGAGTCTGGCCACCGAATATGCATAAGCAATGTAAAGAGATGAGGTGAATGAGTGGGGAAAAGTACATTTGACACAAATTACCTTCATAATATCAAAGAACAAATGTGTGTGCCTGAGGGGAAATTAACTTTCATAGAAAACCATCATTGTCTTCGTTATTCATAATTAGTATGTTATATTACAATATATACATTTTTTCGAGACATATTCAGAGCCAAACATCAACCCAACTTAACATTTTTAATAACTGTTGTCGCATCCAAACTTGTCATCGTTTTCAATTGAAATTGAGAAGTTCCCGGAAGAAGTCCAGCAACAGCCGAAAGGGGTGAGAAATTGGACAATTTGCACAAATGTAAATAAACATGGATGATGAAACATATTCCCTTTTGCTGACGTGATGAACCGCTAACGGGACATAAATATTTACCATCTAAACCATGTGTGACCTCTCACCTCTCTGGCTGTAGAAGTGTTCTTCCTAACCAGTCCCTCAACAGCTCTCTGACTGAGCTCCACCCTTACTGGGTTTTCAGAGGAGAGGAAGGCTGAGGGATGGAAGGATGAATGGATCAGTCAGTCAATAAAGTGTAGAGCTGCTGTCTGACAAAATCACTATTTTAATAGTTCATTAAAGTGAATAAGGCTTTATGACTGCTGAATACCAACTATCAATCACTTAGATCGTGTATTTTCAGGTAGAGATACATCCTTGGGACGTCCCTAGCCCATTTTAGTTGACATTTAAAAGGGTTAAGGTTAGGGTTTAGGGTAGGGATGTCCCAGGGGTTAGGGTAGGGATGTCCCAAGGATCGCTGATTGCATTGACCATCGTGCATTCTTCTGTCTCTTTTACATAGCAGGTGTTAAAGAAGCACAGACAAGATCAGTAGGCACACAATGGATTATGGTCAATGTAGTTAATTACGTTTTATGCGCTAAACTATGTAGAATATTGGCCTGTTGGAAACTACAACTCCCTACTACATCTCACAGTTCAGTCTGGGTCTGATTTCTCTCTAGAGAAACTACAACTCCCTACTACATCACACAGTTCAGTCTGGGTCTGATTTCTCTCTGTGCAATGTTGTGAGGGAAAATCTATGTTAACCTCTTTAAGTTTATGACTTCTAATGTGTTGAAGGATCTCTTTAAGGTTGAGAACTTTGTGTATGTTTGTGTGGGTCTGCAACCACACATCCTCTCGACAGACAGGCCAAAGGCGCTTGGCCCAATTCAGGGAACCGTTGATCTACTGCAGAGGAACTGTGTCTAGAGTAATTTTCCTGTTGTTTTGACACCTCACTAGAAAACTAGAATAACTAGCTGTTGCTACAGAACGAGACGACCAATTCACAGTTAGTCTGTGTCTCGTTCTCCACACAGGTACACATACCAAGATCACGTGTTTTCCATATGCACAAGAACATTTTAATATTTTAGGCTTCTGACCTCCTTGTGTCATCGAGCTCCTGGGCTTCCACCCCAGAGTGTAGGGCTGACCAGCTACATTATTGCAATTCTTATCAAATAAAGGTTGATTGTTTGAAGAAATGACAACGTCTCTCCTGATTGGTTAGAATTTCCACCACAATGTGCAGTAGGCTTTTTCAATACTAACAATGATAGACTCGGAAAGAATGAATGATTGACTGCCCAGTTCGCGGTCAGTTCACCGTCTCACCTCATACTGTATTGGAGCAGCAGCAGCTGACTGCCCTGTTCAACATCAGTTCACCATCTCACCTCATACTGTATTGGTGCAGCAGCATCTGACTTGATCGTTGATGCTAATCATCATGTTTTGAATCTGAGAGTAAATAGAGCCTACGAAAACTCTCAAAATGAAGGGTTCAACTGGAGTTGTTCTCAGATCCCTTAAGAACCGTAGGGTTCTTGGTAAATGAAAAACAGCCCCAAAAGGTTCTTCAAAGAACTTGTTAGAAGGTGGGTTCATCGAGGAACCTCCGTTTTTGCTGGACTTCTTCCGGGAACTTCGCAATTTCAACTGAAAACGATGGTGACAAGTTTGGATGCGACAACAAGTTAAAAAGGTTCAGTTTTGGTTGATGTTTGGCTCTGAATATGTCAAGAAATAATTTATATATAATAATTTAACATACTAATAATGAATAACGAAGACAATGATGGTTTTCTGTGAATATCTTCCACAACGTTACTGTAGTTAATTACCGTAAATATTAGAAAACCTGTGTTTGACCGTCGGCGTAGTATGAGCTACAGTACAGTACCGTTATCTAGCTAGATAACGTTATGTCCTAACTAGGCACAACTAGGTTTGGATTATTACCACTCAACTATATTCTTTCCCATATATTGTATATCGTTTCCATAAAGCCAACATGGCTTTACAGTCATTAACGTAATTTTCCAATCTAGAGCAGTTCTCACTATTGTGATAATGAAGTAGCTAACGTTAACTAACTAAGGACGGTGACCTGTCCAGACGAGATGGTACAACGAACTGAATCGTCAAGTAGTAGACAATGCACCTGATCGGACCGCTCAGAGCCTCTGCTCTTTTCTGTCCATAAGAAACAATTGGATTGGTGGAAGAGGCAGGGCAGGCCAGGAGCAAGGAAGGGTGTGGTCAAGCAAGGCTTTTTTAGTAATTGTTTTTTTTGTAATTGTTTTTTTTTCTTTCTAGTCAATGGAGGTCTTCCTCTTTATATAGCCTGCTACAGAATGCAATACTATTAACTCACAAGGGGGCATAACGTTACATGGACAATACTATCCCATTTTGGAAACGTTACATGGACAAAACAATCCCATTTTGGAAACGTTACATGGACTTCCCCTTGTGGAGGGAAATTAATATCTTAGATGGTAGCTGAAGATGGGATTCAAATGCATAATGTTATTAATACAGTGTCTAGACTACCTCTTTTCTATAAATTCCCTTCAGAATCCAAACACAGTAAAGCCACGCAGAAAAATGTTCCGTATAATCTTTCAAGTCAGCCTGATAAAATATTAAGCAATTTGTGTACAAAGATATCTTGAAATGTGATATTAGGCCTGTATGGCAGTACTGTTACTGTATGGCAGTACTGTATTGGCTAGTGCTTTCTCCAATATGTTCTTCTATTTTGCATTAAATTGTATGTCTTTGGCACCTTTTCTCTTCCTTTGAAATTCCTATAGGACAGAACATGGACACAATGCAATTGGGATCAAGAAGAAGGTATATATATGTTGTAGGACAGCTGCATTTGAAGTGTACATTTAACCTACATAGCAGTCAATACAAACTGAAATATATTAGCATACAAATGATCTTTTCAGATCTTCTCAAAAATGAATCAAGTCCATGGAATGGATATAGACAAAAAGAGAATTCAAGGACTATCAGAGATAGAGAGGTGAGGCAGGGGTGAGGACATCATCCTGCCATTTTGACAGTCCCTGAAGGACAATACAGAAGGGGTATTTGCTTATTCCTTCCCTTTCTCGAATGTATTTTGTAATAAAAATAGCAAGTGTAGTAAGATCATTGCTTAACTTTACTAGGACTGGAGACCACAGCAGCGATTCTGCTCTTGCCCTACCTCTTCAACGAGGACCCGAGTGGCCTTTATGTCCGTGACAAGGTATGCCTATGCACCAATCATCTGTTTCTTCATAAACATAGGTGTGGATGCTTATATAAAACTACAGCTGAACATTGATGGTCTTTGTTAATTGTATGTGTATTAATCTTTTCTTACTTTTGTTGACACAGATTTCACCGCTCTTCACTCCTTTACTGCACATCGGCGGAAATCCATTTCACCATGAGTTAAAATCCAGCTGACCTTTGATGGGGAGAACATCCACGCCCTCGAGGACGTCCCCATGGGACTTGTCAGAAAAACACTTATGTTATTAAGTGACTGTGTTCTGGGGATAAGAGAAGTTGGGGTGAAGTTACCAGGGCCGGTCATGAAGATGGCAAACTTCCTAACATAACTAAGTGGATACGATATACACACTAAAGCTGAAAAATCTGTATTTAGCATCAAGTCTACAATATTGATAGTTTACCTATGATTCATTTTTAATGTATGTTGTTTTTATTGTACATCATTATTTGTGATTTTTTTTTTATGTCATGAAAAGCACTATACAAAGTAAATGTTTTACTTATTATGGTCTGACATGTCTACAGAAATTTTGTAATTTTGTAATGTGTTTTGTATGGTAAGTTGTTTTGTAAATATTAATTCATATTTGTGGTGCCAGTAAATAAACAATGAATTATTTAAATCAACATTGCCAATATTTTTATTATAAAAATATGTTTTTATAATGGAGGGAGGGAGGGAGGACAGGGAGTTAAAAAATGAACCCCAAAAGGTTATTTGAGGAATCATGATAAGGGGTTCTTCAAATAGCTTTTAGGGGTTCCCCCCAGTTTCAATTTGAAGAACCCCTAAAGGATACTCCAGGAACCTTTACTTTTTAGAGTGTATATTGATAAAAGTCACCTTGCCCGAGAGACATTTACATACTTATACACAGCCCCATTTGGGATGACTATTTTGGGGCGTAATAGCAGCCAGAACAGACAGACCCGATATCGCCCATAATTCGACGTCAAGTGCTGAGTGGGTATGACCAAAGTTGATATATTTAGCTGCACTATGTAGTACATTTTTACACGAAAATAAATGGTTCTGATGCCACGTCACCCGGTTTCAAATGGAGTTGTGCGATGTGCGTCTTTCAGGTGATTCTGCCACTGTGACGTATAATCTAGTGGACGGGACGCTTCTTCAACATCAACAGCTATTCAGCCACCTTGGTTCACTCTAACTTTATGGAAAAAGGTTTAATGAATAAATCTAGCAACTCTCATGCTGAGAATAATTACAGGTGCACCTTACTATCTTATAAATCAAATCAAATCAAATTTTATTTGTCACATACACATGGTTAGCAGATGTTAATGCGAGTGTAGCGAAATGCTTGTGCTTCTAGTTCCGACAATGCAGTAATAACGAGCAAGTAATCTAACTAACAATTCCAAAAAAAACTACTGTCATACACCATTGTGCAGGATAAAGAATATGTACATAAGGATATATGAATGAGTGATGGTACAGAGCAGCATAGGCAAGATACAGTAGATGATATGCAGTACAGAGCTATCATATGAGATAAGTATGTAAACCAAGTGGCATAGTTAAAGTGGCTAGTGATACATGTATTCATAAGGATGCAGTCGATGATATAGAGTACAGTATCAACGTATGCATATGAGATGAACAATGTAGGGTAAGTAACATTATATAAGGTAGCATTGTTTAAAGTGGCTAGTGATATATTTACATCATTTCCCATCAATTCCCATGATTAAAGTGGCTGGAGTAGAGTCAGTGTCATTGACAGTGTGTTGGCAGTAGCCACTCAATGTTAGTGGTGGCTGTTTAACAGTCTGATGGCCTTGAGATAGAAGCTGTTTTTCAGTCTCTCGGTCCCAGCTTTGATGCACCTGTACTGACCTCGCCTTCTGGATGGCAGCGGGGTGAACAGGCAGTGGCTCATCAGGTGGTTGATGTCCTTGATGATCTTTATGGCCTTCCTGTAGCATCGGGTGGTTAGGTGTCCTGGAGGGCAGGTAGTTTGAATCCCCGGTGATGCGTTGTGCAGACCTCACTACCCTCTGGAAGCCTTACGGTTGAGGGCGGTGCAGTTGATACCAGGCGGTGATACAGCTGTTTAGCCAGGATGCAAGTTTGTGAGTGCTTTTGGTGACAAGCCAAATTTCTTCAGCCTCCTGAGGTTGAAGATTATTGCGCTGTATTGCGCCTTCCTCACGATGCTGTCTGTGTGAGTGGACCAATGACAGTTTGTCTGTGATGTGTATGCCGAGGAACTTAAAACTTGCTACCCTCTCACTGTTCCATCGAAATGACCCTGGATAGGTTAAAGTGATTGCACTAAAGAATATTTCATTGTGGGGTGTTAATATGCTTTTAAGAAGTCAAATCATCTCCAATACTAGTTTCCAAGTGACTACTAGTGTGAGGTTATTTTAATACACCACAGAAGATTACCTCCTCCCTATTAGGTTGTTGGTATACCTTACTAGCTTATACTATATCATACATGGTCTTAACTAGTAAACATAGATTCTAGTTTTCATCCAGTTCAAATCAAATCAAATTTATTTATATAGCCCTTCCTACATCAGCTGATATCTCAAAGTGCTGTACCGAAACCCAGCCTAAAACCCCAAACAGCAAGCAATGCAGGTGTAGAAGCACGGTGGCTAGGAAAGACTCCCTAGAAAGGCCAAAACCTAGGAAGAAACCTAGAGAGGAACCAGGCTATGTGGGGTGGCCAGTCCTCTTCTGGCTGTGCCGGGTGGAGATTATAACAGAACATGGCCAAGATGTTCAACGTTCATAAGACCAGCATGGTCGAATAATAATAGGGCAGAACAGTTGAAACTGGAGCAGCAGCACGGTCAGGTGGACTGGGGACAGCAAGGAGTCATCATGTCAGGTAGTCCTGGGGCATGGTCCTAGGGCTCAGGTCACCTTGAAACTGGAGCAGCATAAATGGCCAGGTGGACTAGTAAACAGCAGGAGTCATCATGTCAGGTAGTCCTGGGGCATGGTCCTAGGGCCCAGGTCCTACCTGAGCCAGAAAGAATTTAAAAGAATTAGAGAACACACACTTAGATTCACACAGGACATCTCAGAATAGGACAGGAGAAGTTTAACCAGATATAACAAACTGACCCCAGCCCACCCGACACATAAACTACTGCAGCATAAATACTGGAGGCTGAGACAGGAGGGTGCCTGAGACACTGTGGCCCCATCCGAGGACACTAACCCCAGACAGGGCCAAACAGGAAGGATATAACCCCACCCACTTTTCCAAAGCACAGCCCCCACACCACTAGAGGGATATCTTCAACCACCAACTTACCATCCTGAGACAAGGCTGACCCCCCACAAAGAAAACACACCATGAGCATACTGACTGGGCCCGTTTACACCTCCACAGGATGACCACATCAGTGAATCAACCCACTCAGGTGAGCCTAGCTGACTGGGCCCTCTTCACACCTCCAAGGTGTCCCCTCACCCCTCACTCAGGAATACACACACAGAGCCTATTGCCTCAGCCCTGTTTACACCTCCAAGGTGCCCCCCTCACACAGGAATACACACTCAAAGCCTATGAGGCTTTTATAAAAATTCTGCTTGTTTCACTCACCTTTTTCTTTTTTTAGACTACATTTGAGATGTGGTATCCACTTGGCTCGCTGCCTCTCAGATCAAAGGTGGGTCCATCTGCTCCGTTCCCAAAGTGTGGTCTCCTGAAATTCCAAGTTTGAGGGATCCCTCGTGTTCCATTTACCCAGGTCGTCAGGAGCAGTCACCAAGTAAAGATTCACATCCCAATCGCCAAATGTGGTTAATTTCTTTAATATCAAATGAGACAAACTTATCACACAAGTCAGAGTTATTCTTAAACTAAATCTTTATTCACTTAATAATAAGGGAGCAGGCCAATACAACGTACACATATAAAGTGACTCAATTGAGTGCTCTACAATAATGATGGCTGGTTGACAAATCACCCCCAGATGATTTGTTGAGAGCCACGAGACAAAAGTACAAAGGTCTTTAATAGCCAAGATGCACCCCTTTCAACCTACATGACCAACAATAGACGTATAGAACGGGTAACAAGGTTAATATTGGTATGAAAGATACTTATAATTCACAGCATCTCGTGTAAAAACAGTACTCTTTGTGTAGAGACCAGGTTCTGGCCCTGGGGTCATCTCTCCCTGGTACCATATAGAACAGAAACATTAACTCATGCTCTGGAATGCGGTCTCTTTAGGTTTTATCACCCAAAAGACATTGTAAATCTCCTGTCAGTTATCTCCCAGATGCCCATCCTCAGTAGAACACACAGATTGTTCAAAGAACCATCTATTCGGTTGCAAAAAAAACATTTGATCCAATAAAAGTATAACATAATGTTGCAGTTTTGCTCTCAGTGTCCACTGAAAGTTGACTAGTGACAACTGGGACATAAAAGACACCCACCATGAGACCCACTAAATCTGCCCAAGAAGAGGCAAATAAAATAAAAACCCACACCTAACTTAAAAGACAGGAAGCAAACCAAAAAGGTGGCGCAACTAAAGGTGTTGACTCTCCACATCTATCAAAACAACTGGAGCACAGGGCCAGACACTCTTAAATAGAACCTGAAACACCACGAGATGGACAAGCCATTACAGGTGTAACACCTTCCCCTGTAAGAGAATGCTTCCACCAACTAAAACGTTTTCCATTATAATCAACTACAATGCTTCACCTTCACCAATATAAACACGTAGGGTGCACTGATTGGCTGTCACTGAAAAACGAGGTGACAAAAATCAGTTCCCCCTACGTCTAAGAAGCTCATCCCGTGGAAAGTCCAACCTCAAAACAATAAATGGAAAAACGGAAAACCGTAACAGTCAAAATAAAGAGAATGCGCACCACCAACAGAAAAGAACTTCCATTTCACATTATAATCAACTACAATATAAACATGGTGTCTACTGGCTGTCAACAATTAAAAACAAGAAAAAATAACGTATTTTTTATTTGAATCAGTTCTCTACATGTCGTCTTCCTAAAACTCACTAGCTTCTAGAACTCTCGTCCCCTTGGAACGAGCCCAAACACAACTAATCTCCAATACGGAAAAACATGCAGTCAAAATAAATTGTAATCCATGGCAACGCATTGGCTAAACACAAAACACAAATCTTTTTGACTGCCCAACCTTGAGACAATCAGGAACCAAGTGGTCCTCAACACGGACACAAGCACCAAAAACCGTTGTTTTGACAAGTAGCAATAAATCACTGATATCGATTAGGGGGGAAATCAGGTTGTGCGTGCTGTTGAAACTAACACAACTAAAAAACACATGGAAATGGGAGATATATTTTACTTCACTGGTTAGAGGACAACCTGCAGAAGACGGTCAGCTACATTTTGGAGTGATGAATTTAAATTTAGGGGTCTCAAAACAAAGGAACACAACACTTATTTGTCATCACTCAACGATATCTCACGTCGAAATCAATTGTGCCGAGAGAGGAGGGAGATGAGGTTGCACGTCCTGTTAAAACTAACAGCTCAAAAACCAGGAATCTGGGAATAATGTGAACATCCCTGGTTAGAGGACAACTCTTTTTTTGTTAGTCACTTTTTGTTAAATCACATAAATAGTACTCCTCCATTTCAGAGCCTGGATTTCCCCCTGAGGCTAATATATATCATGCTGAAATCCATAGAACAGGGTGACGTTTAGGCTTCTACATTGTGACATTAATGAATTGATATCATGAAACTCCTTCTTCATGTATACATTTTCTGATATTTGATCAGAGATCGTTTATCAGATTATCTCTGATCACAGCTATGAGATTTCTCTCCTGTTTGTATTCTCTGGTGTAAAGTCAGAGAGCCAGATGTCGTAAAACTCTTCCCACATTGGTCACAGCTATAAGATTTCTCACCTGTGTGTGTTCTCTGGTGTAATGTCAGATAGTCAGATCGAACAAAACTCTTCCCACACTTACCACAGCTATAAGGTTTTTCTCCTGTGTGTGTTCTCTGGTGTATTGTCAGATGGCCAGATCGAACAAAACTCTTCCCACATTGACCACAGCTATAAGGTTTTTCTCCTGTGTGTGTTCTCTGGTGTTGAGTAAGAATGCTAGATGTAATAAAACTCTTCCCACATTGACCACAGCTATAAGGTTTCTCTCCTGTGTGTGTTCTCTGGTGTCGAGTCAGAATGCTAGATGTAATAAAACTCTTCCCACATTGACCACAGCTATACGGTTTCTCTCCTGTGTGTGTTCTCTGGTGCACTGTCAGATCTCTAGATTGACAAAAACTCTTCCCACATTGACCACAGCTGTAAGATTTCTCTACTGTGTGTATTCTCTGGTGCATTGTCAGATAGCTAGATTGAATAAAACTTTTCCCACATTGATCACAGCTATAAGACTTCTCTCCTGTGTGTATTCTCTGGTGTAAAGTAAGAGAGCCAGATGTAGTAAAACTCTTCCCACATTGATCACAGCTATAAGGTTTCTCTCCTGTGTGTATTCTCTGGTGCGATATCAGGCTGTTTGACTGAGTAAACCTCTTCCCACATTGACCACAGCTATAAGGTTTCTCTCCTGTGTGTATTCTCTGGTGCACTGTCAGAGAGCCAGATGTAGTAAAACTCTTCCCACATTGATCACAGCAATAAGGTTTCTCTCCTGTGTGGATTCTCTGATGAATTTTAATGCCTGATGAGGTGAAGCTCTTCCCACAATCAGGGCAGCAGTGAGTTCTCTTCCATGTGGATCTCCTCAGATGTTTCTTGAGGTGTTCTGATGTGGAGAGACTCTTCTCTGCCTCTTCAGCATCATGAGGTTGTTGAGGCAGCCCAGAGGCTCCACGATAGTCACATCTCTCTCCTGTGTGAACAACAAAGTCAGACAAATGGTTAAAGGCCCACAACAGTAGAAATCCACTGTAAAAGGTGATGCCAACAGTGAAGCCATGATGTTGTACAACAATTCAAGTCTGTAATGAATGTTACAATTGTCTTAAAATGAGCCAGAAGAGGCATATTTCAGTAGTAACATCGATGATTGTAGGCAAGAAATAAGTTATTCATGTTGTTGAAACTCTAAGCACTGTGCCAGACGACTTTTGGTCTCCAATAAGCCCCTTTCTGTGTTACCTAAAATTGCAGCACGAAGGCGATGCACATGCAATTTGTTTGCAGTTATGGATGTGGTGTATCTGGTTGTAGAAACTCCTCTCTGCTAATGAGGAGACCACTAGTTATGGATGAAGTATATCTGGTAATGAGGAAACCGCTAGTTATGGATGTAGTATATCTGCTAATGAGGAAACCACTAGTTATGGATGTAGTATATCTGGTAATGAGGAAACCACTAGTTATGGATGTAGTATACAGTGGGGCAAAAAATTATTTAGTCAGCCACCAATTGTGCAAGTTCTCCCACTTAAAAAGATGAGAGGCCTGTAATTTTCATCATAGGTACACTTCAACTATGACAGACAAAATGAGAAAAAAAAAATCAAGAAAATCACACTGCAGGATTTTTAATGAATTTATTTGCAAATTATGGTGGAAAATAAGTATTTGGTCAATAACAAAAGTTTCTCAATACTTTGTTATATACCCTTTGTTGGCAATGACAGAGGTCAAATGTTTTCTGTAAGTCTTCCCAAGGTTTTCACACACTGTTGCTGGTATTTTGGCCCATTCCCCCATGCAGATCTCCTCTAGAGCAGTGATGTTTTGGGGCTGTTGCTGGGCAACAAGGACTTTCAACTCCCTACAAAGATTTTCTATGGGGTTGAGATCTGGAGACTGGCTAGGCCACTCCAGGACCTTGAAATGCTTCTTACAAAGCCACTCCTTTGTTGCCCGGGTGGTGTGTTTGGGATCATTGTCATGCTGAAAGACCCAGCCACGTTTCATCTTCAATGCCCTTGCTGATGGAAGTTTTTACCAAAAAGTTCTATTTTGGTTTCATCTGACCATATGACATTCTCCCAATCTTCTTCTGGATCATCCAAATGCTCTCTAGCAAACTTCAGACGGGCCTGGACATGTACTGGCTTAAGCAGGGGGACACGTCTGGCACTGCAGGATTTAAGTCTCTGGCGGCGGGTGAGATCTTGCGTGGAGCCCCAGATCGAGGGAGATTATCAGTGGTCTTGTATGTCTTCCATTTCCTAATAATTGCTCCCACAGTTGATTTCTTCAACCCAAGCTGCTTACCTATTGCAGATTCAGTCTTCCCAGCCTGGTGCAGGTCTACAATTTTGTTTCTGGTGTCCTATGACAGCTCTTTGGTCTTGGCCATAGTGGAGTTTGGAGTGTGACTGTTTGAGGTTGTGGACAGGTGTCTTTTATACTGTTAACAAGTTCAAATGGGTGCCATTAATACAGGTAACGAGTGGAGGACAGAGGAGCCTCTTAAAGAAGAAGTTACAGGTCTGTGAGAGCCAGAAATCTTGCTTGTTTGTAGGTGACCAAATACTTATTTTCCACCATAATTTGCAAATAAATTCATTAAAAATCCTACAATGTGATTTTCTGGAATTTTTCCCCCTCATTTTGTCTGTCTTAGTTTAATTGTACCTATGATGAAAATTACAGGCCTCATCTGTTTAAGTGGGAGAACTTGCACAATTGGTGGCTGACTAAATACTTTTTTGCCCCACTGTATCTGGTAATGAGGAAACCACTAATTGTGGATGCGGTATATCTGGTAATGAGGAAACCACTAGTTATGGATGTAGTATATCTGGTAATGAGGAAACCACTAGTTATGGATGTAGTATATCTGGTAATGAGGAAACCACTAGTTATGGATGTGGTATATCTGGTTGTAGAAACTCCTCCCTGCTAATTAGGAAACCAGACACTTCAGAACAAACTTCCTTTAGATGTTTTGAGGGAAACAATGTAACTATGGTTACTGTTGTTCCATGTTGTGAATGTTATCCAATGTGTTACTATGGGTTATAGCAGTATGGCCTAATAATTTGACACAAATTAACTTATGAATATTTTTGGTTGATACTTCAAGGAGTCTTACAGTTCTAAATCATAAAGCCTAATTATCCTTGGTATAACCTTAAAACAGTACTATACTGGGGAAGCCCTTCATGATGGAGGGTGTTTCTACAGTACTATACCGGGGAAGCCCTTCATGATGGAGGGTGTTTCTACAGTACTATACTGGGGAAGCCCTTCATGATGGAGGGTGTTTCTACAGTACTATACTGTGGAAGCTCTTCATGTTATTTAAACCTTATTAAAACAATTCCATATAGCTTAGAAAAACCTCCCCCTCAGACAAGGCTTAAACTCTGAGACTAGTTATTGTACATTACTCTGGGACTAGTTATCCTGGGATCGTACATTACTCTGCGACTAGTTATCCTGGGATCGTACATTACTCTGCGACTAGTTATCCTGGGATCATACATCTTACATTACTCAGACTAGTTATCCTGGGGAATAGTTTTAATACATTTGCAAAAACATCTAAACCTGTTTTTGCTTTGGCATTACGGGGTATTGTGATGTCATTATGGGGTATTGTGTGTAGATTGATGAGGATTTAAAAAATAATAATCAATTTTAGAATAAAGGGATGCACCGATATTACATTTTTGGCCAAGTTTCCTTGTCCCAAAAAACGATACCGATAACCGATATTACAATTTTTAGCAGCCTTTTAAGCATTCTAGCACAGTTAAAAAGTTAAACACACACACGAAAGCAGCGGTCTAAGTCACTGCATCTCAGTGCAAGAGGCGTCACTACAGTCCCTGGTTCCAATCCAGGCTGTATCACATCCGGCCGTGATTGGGAGACCCACAGTATGTCTGTTATTGGTGTAGAGGGAACGACAATGGAGAGGGATCCCACAGTAGTTGTCTGTTATTGGTGTAGAGAGGACGACAAAGGAGAGGGATCCCACATGTGGATAGGAAGATACAAGTTATCATTGTTACTAGAAAATATTCATTTAAAATCCAGGAACTTTACAACTTTAGCTCTCTAGGTCATGCCAGTCGGTTACAGTAGGTTGTAACTCTCTAGGTCATGCCAGTCGGTTAAAGTAGGTTGCAACTCTCTAGGTCATGCCTGTAGGTTACAGTAGGTTGTAACTCTCTAGGTCACTATTGGGGGGCACGGTGTGTAGTAAATCATCACTACACGAAAATCACTACACGCCGTGCCCCCCAGTCTGCGGTCAGCAGATAGACCCTTCTCAAATATATATGTTAAGTCACTTTTTGGAAACGGAACGGAGAAAACAAGGGGTAGCTTGTTCTCTACGTCGTCTGATTCTAGACATATTAGTCATCATCCTGGGCCCTCCGTTGAAGAGGTATTGACGAGCCAACTCCGAATATCCAAAGTTAAAAACACATGTAAGGCGGTACTTACTGGTGTTAATCAGATCTCCTATCTCCACCTCTTCATCTTTCAATGTGACAGTAATCTCCCCTTCCTTCTTCACTCCAAAAGCTACATCCTCCCCTTTCTCTTCCTCCTCTTCTTTCACAGTAACATACTCCTCCTCTTTCACCCTGAACGCGTCTTCCTCTTCTTTCACTGAAACGCCTTTCTCTTCTTCTTTCACTGTAACACCCTCTACTTCTTGTTTTACTGTAACATCCTCCTCCTCTTTCACGACAATGTTCAGCCCCAGAGTTTCTTTCTCCGTCCAGCAGACCTCCTCTTCTTCAACAGGATGAGAGTAGTTTAGGGAACTCATGGTCGGGGATGTTAGCTAGCTATCATTAGCGACTAGGCTAGTGCTAACTTAACCAGCCAGCTACTATAGCTGACTAATAAAAAATAACGCTATATTAAATTAAATAGGTTAACAAGTAGATACGACAGAAGAGTGTGTAAAACACAGTAGGTAATATACACCGAAAGCGTATAAATAGCTTGAATCTTTCGGCTATGTCCTCTAGCAGGCTACGGAGGTGGTTGACCAGCTGTTTCTGAAGAACCGTCCACTAGATTATACGTCACGCTGGCAACGTCGCCTGAAAGACGCACATCGCCATCTGCTGACTGGAGGGGAAACGCAGTTGAGGATCATATTTTATTTTCAGACAAAGATTATTTTAAATGGATTTAATTAAATAATACTATTATATTGAGACATACAAAGACAGGAATGTGCTGATTGATTAGTGCGAATAAAAAATGTTTACTACAGCACATTTAAGGCAGTTTCATTAAGTCATACTAAATCTAAATAAGTAGCTACTGTCGGTCTATGCTGCTGCTACATGGTCTAACAATACATCATGTAGATGTATATAATGAACAGACTAGGTCTATACTGCTCCTACATGGTGTAACAATACATCATGTAGATGTATATAATGAACAGACTAGGTCTATACTGCTCCTACATTTTTATGTATTATTATGTGTTATTTCTTTCTCTTTTATTTAACCTGGTGGCCAGTTGAGATCAAGTTCTCATTTACAACTGCGACCTGGCCAAGATAAAGCAAAGCAGTGCGACAAAAACAACACGGAGTTACACATGGAATTAACAAACGTACTGTCAATAACACAATAGTTACTCGGCTCATCTCGCTCTAGTGACTCCTTGTGGCGCCTGCAGGCTTGAACTCGGTCGTCAGGTGAACGAACCGTGTTTCCTCCGACATATTGTTGCGGCTTGCTTCCGAGTTAAGCGGGCGGGTGTGAAGAAGCTCGGTTTGGTCATGTTTCAGAGGACATATGAGTTGACTTTCGCCTCCCCCAGAGATGAAACAAGATCGAAATTGGGAAGAAAAAACGTGGGTAAGATTATAAAAAATAAATAAAAAAGGATATTAAAAAAAGGTTGCATCCCAACGTGGCAATAAACAGCAGGCAACGTGACCGTGTCACAATGAACTCAAACATTTTACCATTGGAACACTTGATGTAATTAAATCATGCGTTTTACCATTGGGACGCTTGATGTAATTAAATCAAACGTTTTGCCATTGGAACGCTTGATGTAATTAAGTAATTATTATTTTCAGATATAAAGACCACGCTGTATCAACAAAAAACGGATTGCAACTTGCAAAACATCCGGGACTTGTGACTTGTAAAACAATGACTTAGTCCCACCTCTGGTATATACTGTATTCTATCCTATTCTACTGTATCTTAGTCTATGTATTACTCATCTCATATATACTGTATTCTATCCTATTCTACTGTATTTAAAATAAAACCAAATTTTATTTGTCACATAGCAGATGTTAATGCGAGTGTAACGAAATGCTTGTGCTTCTAGTTCCGACAATGCAGTAATAATCAACGAGTAATCTAACCTAACAATTACACAACTACTACCTTATACACACACAAGTGTAAAGGGATAAAGAATATGTACATAAAGATATATTAATGAGTGATGGTACAGAACGGCATGGCAAGATGCAGTAGATGGTATCTGTTACGGAGTCTAGTTGATAGGCAATCGACTAGCCGGACTGTTCCCCGGACTCCAGTTGTAGCCTTTCGTACAAGGCACAAACAAGGCTATTGAACCTGACATTGGTGTCTGTCGTTATTCATTTATCTAACATATCATACTGAAACAGTATCGAGTACAGTATATACATATGAGATGAGTAATGTAGGGTATGTAAACATTATATTAAGTGGCATTGTTTAAAGTGGCTAGTTGATACATTTTTTTACATCAATTTCCATTATTAAAGTGGCTGGAGTTGAGTCAGTATGTTGGCAGCAGCCACTCAATGTTAGTGGTGGCAGTCTGATGGCCTTGAGATAGAAGCTGTTTTTCAGTCTCTCGGTCCCTGCTTTGATGCACCTGTACTGACCTCGCCTTCTGGATGATAGTGGGGTGAACAGGCAGTGGCTCGGGTGGTTGTTGTCCTTGATGATCTTTATGGCCTTCCTGTGACATCGGGTGGTGTAGGTTTCCTGGAGGGCAGGTAGTCTGCCCCCGGTGATGCGTTGTGCAGACCTCACTACCCTCTGGAGAGCCTTACGGTTGTGGGCGGAGCAGTTGCCGTACCAGCCGGTGATACAGCTCGACAGGATGCTCTCGATTGTGCATCTGTAGAAGTGCCTTTGGTGACAAGACAAATTTATTCAGCCTCCTGAGGTAGAAGAGGCGCTGCTGCGCCTTTTTCACAACGCTGTCTGTGTGTGTGGACCAATTCAGTTTGTCCGTGATGTGTACTCCGAGGAACTTAGTCTATGCCCCTCTGACATCACTCGTCCAAATAGTTATATATTCTTAATTCCATTCCTTTGTGTGTATTGTTAGATATTACTGGACTGTTGGAGCTAGAAACACAAGCATTTTGCTACACCCGCAATGACATCTGCTAAACAAGTGTATGTGACAAATAAAATGTGATATGATGTACATAGGTCTGGTGTTGGAGATCATTCTACACTCTGTGGATCTCCTGCATGTAATTTCTGATGTTTAATCAGACCACTTGAATCAGAGTATCTCTTTCCACATTGATCACAGCTATAAGGCTTCTCTCCTGTGTGGCTAAGTTAAAGTTGGGTACTGAGGTACCGTAGCCCCTTAGCTGAAAGCCGAAGGCCAGAGGGCGGTAAAGTTTTTTTGGGTAATGATTCTCAGCCATTTTTGCTTTTCTTTTCAGTTTTTCCTTTTTTAGAAGAGAGCGGAGTGGAGATGGTGCAAAATTCTTCAAATTAGGTCAGTCCCTGGGATCGGTCTGGCGAATACATTTCGCTTTGCGTGGAAGGACAAGGAGACTGAGCCATTTGGACGTGACACGTTTGGAAGGACTATCTTGATGTGCCTCCTTAAACTGACAGGGAAGGATGTGTTTTGCCTCCAAGGTTACCTGTTGGAGGGAACTTATGATGTGGCTTTACACTCAGAAGAAAAACACAACGAGATCCTGAAAAAGGTGAGAGAAGTGGGAGGTGCGAGGCCGATGTGCCACTACGAGGTAACCAGCTTGGCAAAAAACAATTTCAGGATTGTAACTGTGAACATTTATAACCCATACGTCAAGGACGAGGAAGTGAGGGCCTTTCTGGGGAGATACATGGATGACATCTCCTCAGCAAGGGACCTCAAGGACTCCCTGGGTTTTTGGAACGGGAGGAGAGACTTCCAGGCCCTCCTCAGGGAGGACCCAAAGGGACTGGGCGGCTACCTTCATCCTCCAGCTATGTTCTCCCTGGGGGCTGACAGGGAGACATTGTTTTATGTACGTCAGCCCCCGTTTTGTAGGCGTTGTATGGCTTACGGCCACATCCTAGCCTCCTGCAGAACAAGTGCAGATTTTGTGGATCTGGGGAGCACGAGGCGAAGGACTGTGACGAGCTCAAGGTGTGCCACGGGTGTGGCTCGTCAGCACACCTGTGGCAGGAATGCCCGGCTTGTCAGAGGTCATATGTGTCCGCTGTTGGGGGGAGCAGGAGCGGGGGAAGGGGAGGAGGCCCAGACCAAGAACCGAGCACAGGCCCAGAGGGGATGGCCTCACGGAAGGAGGAGCAAAGAGCGGCAGCAGGAGGAGAGGGGGACAGAGAAGGCACGGGAGCAGCAGAACCGGGAGGAGAGGAGGGGGAAAAGAGGCGGAAGGAAGCAAGGGAGTGGAGGAGCCAGAGTGAGCAGCAAAGGTGGGAGAGGTGGTGGAGAAGGAGTCGGTGGCAGGACCAGTGGAGGAGGAGGGAGTGGGGGGGACAGCAGAATGCCGAGTCTTCTCGTGGAAGTGATTGGGGAATGGTGGAGGAGCTTGCAGGGGGTGGGGGTGGTGTCTTCCTGTTACCACCATCGCCAAAGAAGAGAGGGAAGAGGAAGGGGCTCTCAACAGACAGCGAGAGGGAAGGGGACATGGAGGGGTGGCCAAGCGAGTGATGGGGGTGGGAGAAACTTCTGTTTCCTACTTGGCTTCCCCAGCCCCTCAACTCCTGGAGGAGCTTGATACACCAAGCTCAGCTCAGGGCTGGTCAACTGAGGGGGGGGGTCGCAGTTCCTGTTTGGGGACACGGGCTCCACTACTCTCTACCCAACCAGATACGGGGCTGGGGAAGTGGAGGAGTCTGGTGGTCAACACAGGATGCAGGGCACTCAGGAGCCAAACACCATTCCTGTATCCTGGGTTGATGAGATGGAGGGGGAGAGGGGGACGTCGGGAGGAGAGACAGCGTCCCTGCAGGTGGAGATGGAGCAGTGGAGCATCAAGTGAGGCTCCTGTTTGTTTTTTGTTGTTGGGGGGGGTGCGGGCAGGGTTAGTAGTCAGAATATAGTTGTTTTTGAATTCATTTTATGTATTTTTTAATGGAGCCTACTATAACTTTTGGTAGTTTAAATGTAAGCGTTTAAGGGATTTTGTTAAGAGGAGGGCGGTTTTTAGTTATTTAGAGGGTGTGGGTTTTGACTTGTTTTTTAAAGGGGGTTCACCTAAAGGGGTTCACCTGGGATGTTAATAGATTTAGGAGGGAGTGGGACAAGGGGGTTTGGGGTATAGGGGGGTTGCACTCATCAGGGGTAGGGATTTTGTGTGGGCACAGGGAGGTAAAGGTTGAGGGTTCATTTGTGATTATGCAGGGGAGGGTTTTGGGGGTGGATGTCACCTTAAGGGATTGCAGATAAAGATTAGTGGGGGTGTACGGGCCACAGGTGGCGGCAGACTGGAAGGAGGTGGTGGAGATGGCGCCCTTGTGCGCCACAAATAGGTAAGTGGTGATAGGGGGGATTTTAATATAGATTTAGGGGTAGGGGGGATAGTGCTTGCCATGGTCTGGTTGGAGAACTGCACACTACTCCGACAATGGCTGGTTCCACTTGGTGCAACTCCCGGGGGGTTGCGTGGAGGCTTGACTATATTTTTCTGTCTAGGTCCTTGGGTCAGTTGTCTAGGCAGCTGTTGCCTGTTTTCTTTTCGGATCACGACGGGGTGCTCCTGCAGGTGAGGTCACCAGTCTGCCTCTTTGGTAGGGGGTACTGGAAATTACATTTGGATGTGCTGGATTAGCTTTCATTGAAGCCTTTACTGGTTTGTTTCATGGGATTGAAGGCCTCTGGTCCATGTGTGAGGGGGTGTTAGAGTGGTGGGATTTAGTTAAGGTTGTAGTGGGTATCCCGGTAGTGGTCTGGGAGGGAGTGCAGGCACGGGGTCTGGACAACAAGCTCAAGGACCTGAATTGGTTGAGCCTCCATAAGTGCTTGCCGGTACGTTCCATCATGTACAGGCATAGCTTGGCACCATCCCCCACTTGTCCAAGACCATCTTGTGGCGGGGAGGAGACACCTTTTGGGACTGTGCCTTTGCCGGAGTAGTATGGGCTAGGGCACGGCTGTTGTTAAGTGGGTGAAAGGGAATTTTGTTTTGTTTGGGCTACGGTAGAGAGGTATAGGGAGAGTGAGGGGGACGGTCAGGGACAGGTTTCTGCTCTGACTTCTCATAAGCCTCTTTAAATGGGGCTGTGGGAAGCCAGGTAGGACATGGTAAAGACAGGGAGATATTGGGGGGTGGAGGGGATAGTGAGGAGGTTGGAAGGAAATTTGAGGGGGAAGAGGGAGGAGAGGAAGTCGGGGCAGCATGCTGCTTGGGAGAGGTGGAAGGGAGGTTTAGGGTTGGGGTTAATTTAGATGATTTAAGGGGATAGATTAGGGATGGGGAGATGTAGTTTGTAGGCATGAAGGGGAGGGAAGATGCTCCCCTGAGTTTTTTTGTTATTGGGTTTTTGTTTCGTTTTTAATTTAAAAATGCCTATATTTGATTTTGTTTGGAATATTGATGGTTTGTTTTGTATGAATGGCATTGTAATAACTTATATATAAATAAAATTCTTCCACTTTGTCAATAAAGTGCATGGTAAGTTTAGTATTACTTTTCAACCAACCCAGTGCATTTGTTGAAAATGAAAAATGTTGAAATCAACAATCCGTCAAAGGATTCAACTACTGAAACAAACGATTGGATCAAACAGATCAACCCCACTGGACATTGGGTTTGATTCAGACCCTACCAGCATGGCCAGAGATGTAACTTATAACCACTGAACCACCCCAGACCTTTCATGCCTGACTAAAAACAACTAAGTATTAGATTTACTGCCATGGTCTAGTATGTCACTGCATCAGACACCATTCACAATTCTGGCTGAGGTACAATTAAAATATGACATATTATTTCCTAACTGTAAAAAACTCCCCACTCCTTAAACAACTAGTCTCCCACTGTTTAACCAGAATAACATGAGTTGTGTCGTTCAAACTGTTAGTCCATAATCATCATATTCAGCTACTTAGATGTCATGTACTGTCATGTTATGTTCTCTATAATGAAACATCACCTAGTGAAATAAAGTTGATAAGGTACTCTTAATAGACATTAAATAAAAAATGGTTGTTAAGAAATCATGAATTATCATGTTGCTCCCTGCTGATGCGCTCTCTGACCTTACGTCTTACTTGGCAGGAACTAATGGAGACCCATCAGAAACCTCAGGAAGAGTAGCTGCTGCCTTGGCAGGAACACAGTCATGTGGTATAGAAAAGTCCAATCTTAGGAGAGTACATGGGAGGCACTATACTGTATATCTGCAGGTGTCGATCTGGTCAAAACCACCGATACAGTTGCCCCACCACGCTCTGGTGGGATGGATCATGTCTACAGAGAAACCTAGATTCAAATACTTAGTTTTGTGTGTATTGGATATAAATTGTGAAATTGTTAGATATTACTTGTTAGACATTACTGCACCCTCGGAGCTAGAAACACAAGCATTTCACTACATCTGCTAAACACGTATATGACCAATAAAATGTGATTTTGATTTTAAATAAACGTCCTATTTATCAAAGGTGCTATTGGCTGGTGTCAAAATTACTCCAAAGGATTTTAATTTGTTAAAAGTCCATTTTGATACAGAAACCCTAAACCATGATTTAGATTTATTAAGAACAAGTTGATTGACAAAGTCATGAAAAATTGAATAAACAACATTTAGGCGATGATTAAAGATATGCCTCTGGGGTCAAAATGATCCATTTCAGAAGTATGGTTCAATGAAAATATGTAGTGGTGTGTAAAGTTTGTTTTAAATTCTCACTCATTAAACACGAATCAATCAACACATGCTTCTCTTTGAACGACTTAATATAATTTTAAACCTTTATGAAATAAATGAAAAATACACTTTTGGTTCTTCAACTGCGTTACCCACTCCAGTCAGCAGCTGGCTTTTTTAAAATGTGTATTATTATTATTATTATTATTATTAATTTTTTATTTTTATTAACAACAAATCAATACATAAAGCACATGAGGGAACACAAGCATACATAGATTACAAACAATGGACAATCGCACTAGGGGGTACAATATCACATTACAATTACACAAGGACCTTAAGGGACATGCATATACTTACAATTCTAACAGCTTTTTTGTTAGTAGAGCATTTAACCGTCTTAAAATACAGTTCAATTTCTTTTTGTAGGGTACGAAAATGTGGTTTTCTGTTTGTAAATTTACATTTGTGTATATGAAATTTGGCCAAAAGAATAATGAAATTAATTACATAAAAATGATTCCGCTTCTTTCTATTGTATGTAAAGAATCCAAACAGTACATCTCTCCACAATAGTGTAAATCTTCATAAATGTGTTCAATTATAAACCTACTGATGTCTTGCCACAGTTTTCTTACATGCATACAATGCCAAAAAAGATGCACAACTGTTTCTGGGTGGTCATTACAAAAGGAGCAATTGGAGTTGATGTTTTCCTTAAACTTCTTCATATAGTGGTTGGCAGGATAATATTTATGAATAATTTTAAAGGAAACTTCCTTAATTTTGTTAACAAGTAGGTATGTGTGTGGCAACATCCAAACTTTTTCCAACAGATATTATCAATAAATCCATTCCAATAAGGCATGACATAAGGTATAGATACAACATCCTGCTGAAACAAGGATCGTATCGCTCTGTTGTTGAATGGACCAAAAGAGAAACAAATCTTTCCTACTGATGAGTCAACAGGGTCAATAGAAGGTAGGCTCTGAGGGTCAGGTCTTGACATGTTCCTGAATAACATAGCAACACCTGAGGGAATGGCATCTAAAACAATTGCAAAATCTTTAGGTGTTACAGGGACCTTGTAAAGTGATAAGAATTATTTATAACTGAGTAAAAGACCCTCTGCATTTACCAGTTGGCTCACCAATAGGATATTATTTCTGAACCAATATTCTAAAAACAGAGAGTTATTTTTATACAATATATCCCGATTATTTCATATATAATATCTGTGTGGAGAAAAATTGTGTTTATAAATTAAGGACCATGACAAGAAAACCTGCTGATGAAAAGCAGAAAGTTTCACTGGAACTTTGTCAATATTATAATTGCAAAACAACATGAAGTTAAGGCCACCAAAAGTAGAGAAGACATGATGAGGAATACAATTCCAGATAGAAGTGGGTCTTCTTAGGAATTGTTTTATCCAATTGATCTTGAAAGTATTATTTAAAGTAGTAAAATCCAGAAAATTCAGTCCACCATTCTCATAAGTGTTCATTACAACAGTATTCCTAATGTAATGGGTACGGTTTCTCCAAAGAAAGTTGAAAAGCATCTGGTCTATCTCCTTGCTTATTTTACAGTCAAGATATAAAGATAGAGCACCATATGTTAGTCTAGAGATACCTTCAGCCTTGGTTATTAGGACTCTACCTTTTAAAGATAAGTCCCTCTGTAGCCATTGATTTAGTTTCTTCTGGGTTTTTTAATAAGAGGGTTAAAATTTAGTAAGCCTCTAGACTTCTGATCCTTTGTAATGGTTATGCCTAAATATGTAAGTTCTTCTTTTACTGGAATACCATAATATGAAGGTGTCACACAATCTTTGACAGCCATGAGTTCACATTTCTTAATGTTAAGATATAGACCAGACGCTTTGGAAAAGGATTTTATCACATTGATCGATATGGGAATTTGGTTAGCGTCTTTCAGAAAAAGTGTAGTATCGTCAGCCAGCTGGCTTATAATAATTTCTTTACCAGCTATGGAAATACCTTGTACAGGACTATTATTTAAAGAATTTGCAAGAAGTTGGGTGATTAATAAAAACAGGTACGGAGAGATAGGACAACCTTGCCTAATTCCTCTCTTTAACTCAAATCTAGGTGAGGTGCCATATTTCAATTTGATAGAGCTGTTACCATTTGCATAGAGAGTCTTAATAGCCTTACAGAAAAAATCCCCAAAGCCAAGTCTCTCAAGGGAGTGGAAGAGAAACTGATGCTCTACTGTGTCAAATGCTTTATAAAAATCTAAAAATAATATGAAGCTATCCTCAGTTATTAGGTCTGAGTAGTCAAGTACGTCTAATACTAGTCTGACATTGTTAGAAATATGTCTGTTCCTCATGAAGCCAGACTGTGTTTCATCAATGATTGCATCCAGGACTTCTTTAATTCTTTTTGCAAGTAGTGAGGCTAATATCTTATAGTCATTATTAAGAAGACAAATTGGACGCCAGTTATCGATGAGCAGCACTTCTTTTTTAGGCTTAGGTATCAGTGTTATTAACCCCTGACTCATTGTAGGAGGGAGAACATTGTTTTTAATACTCTCTAAAAAGACTTCAAATAGGAAGGGAGCTACTTGTTCAGAAAATAATTTGTAAAATTCTGATGTAATTCCATCAACACCTGGTGATTTATTGTTCTTTAGATGTTTGATAGACTCTATAATCTCTTCAACTTTGATGGGTTCATCACACTGTTTAGATTCTATATCACTGATAGAGTGAACATTATTCAGTGAGTTAAAAAACATATCTGTGGATTCCTGACAGTACGTAGAGCTATACAATTTTCTGTAAAAATTGCTGCAGTATTTAGCGATTAATTTTTGGTCATCTGTAATAACACCATCAATGTTTAACTTATGGATAGTGTTATTTTTAGAGTGAAATTTCTCAAGTCTAAAGAAATAGGATGAATTCTGTTCTCCCTCCTCAATCCATTTTTTCCTAGATCTAATAAAGGCTCCTTCTGCTTTTAATTTATATATATTATCCAGTTTATTTTGTAACTCAATTAGTTCCATCTTCTCCTCCCCCAAGAGGTCAGCTGGGGACCTCTGAGAAAGGGAAGTTATCTTAATGATCACCTTTTCCTCCTCAGCTCTTCTGGTCTTAGCAAGATTACTACCATATTTTCTAAGATATTTGGACACCTCAAATTTAAAGAGCTCCCAGTTCTTGCAATAAGATTTTTCTTCACAAGCCTTTTCCCAAAAGTGTGAGAGCAGATCTTTAACCTCAAATGTAACTATATCATTATTTAATAATGAGCTATTTAGCTTCCAGTAGGATGCTCTACCAAGGTTCGTATCAGGGGTAAATATTTTGATATCAATGTAAATAGCCTTATGGTCTGTGAGGGGAGTAGTACAAATATTTGTAGTAACACACTCACTATCAATACATTTGGAAATAAGCCAAAAATCTATTCTGGATTGTCTGGAGCCTGTTTTGTTACTCCAAGTGAATGATCTTTCGGCCAGAAACCTCTCTCTCCATATATCAGTAAGATCAAACTTTTCCATAAAAAGTATTAAACCCAAATTCTGATTGGTTGGCCTACCTGGGGGCCATCTATCAGTTGAATTATCTATTGTAATGTTAAAGTCCCCTCCTATCAATAATAACGAATTGGGAAATTTAGATAACCAATGAAGTATATGTTTCTCTATAGATTCAAGCAACTCATCATTCTCATGTTTGGTGTTGTACCCGTAGAAGTTTACAGTAATGAGTGTAATGTCATTGTAACTGATCACAAGACAAATAAAGTGACCAAAGGGGTCACATTCCGAGTGTAGAATATTACCACCAAAGGTATTTTTCATTGTAGTGACACCAGCAGAGCGTTCAGATCCATGGGAAAGCCAAATATCGTTGCCCCACTGTGACCTCCAGAAGTTGGCATCAGCAGAAATTGAGTGAGACTCTTCAAAAAAGCAAAAATCTGTTCGAAATTGTTTAGCAAATAAAAATAAGGCCTTGCGCTTCACACTGTTTCGTAACCCCCTAGCATTAAGAGATAATATAGACAAAGACAAAACAACAAAGATTATATAAAAGTATAAACTGTAGTAGGATGAGTCAAAGACGTAGGAGCAGTGAACGTAAACAATAAGGAACCGAGATCTGCACCATTTAATTCTGCACCATTCAATTTAAAGTGAAACTGGCTTATTCCGTAACCTTTGAAATTCAACTCAACTGGAAATTATGTTCAAGACCAAACCAAGGGTTCTTGTAGTAAGAGAGACTAAAAACCCTCTTTAGTGTAATCAGGAACTATTCTGAGAAATAAAACAACAAATAATAATTTAAATAAAAGGGTACCTACTATATTAAGTACATATGAAAACTATTCATAAAATAATTGAATAACAAAATGTTTTACAAATAAACGTTCCTAAGACCTTTTTTGGAAATAAGTATTAATAACTAAATAGAACAATAACCGTGTAAAGTCAGAGCAGACCTGTATGCCATTTAAAACAGCATCTTAGTTACTGTATACATAAAACATAAATTCAGCTTTCAATCTTCTTCGTAAGTTTGTAAACAAAATAGGACTTCTGGTCATACAAGAACAAACTAATGAATTGAAATACCTGAGTATTCCTGTAAAATAGTCACCTGATGCTTGTTAGGTAAACCACATAAGGAAAATGAGAATACCATGGCTGAAACCATCAACCTGTTCCTTCTGGTGAGATTTTAGGGAGGAATATGGATTTCTGAACCGTTGATGAAACCTCGTCCTCCTACGAAGTAAGCAGCCTTCCCCTCACTTCGTGCTATCTTGATCGTAGGCCACAACTTGTTCCTTCTTTCTATGTCTTCCGGGCTGAGATGCTCGGCGAAACGCATACCATGGCTCTGAAGGAAGGCGTTCTTCCTAGCAGCTTTCCAGACAGCATCCTTGTAGAATCTGGTAGTGAAAAGGATGATGATACCCCTGGGTCTTGAATCGCTTTGCTGTTGCTTCTTGCCGAGGCGATGTACAACGTCGATGGTATCACCAACTTCTTTTCCACCCTTTCCACATTTTTTTCAACTTTTGCCACTCTCGTTTTCACATCATTAATTTCACCACATGCAAACTCCAGTCTTTTTCAAGCCTTCGATAACCATGGTGTTCGCGCCTACCATTTTCTCAATGGCGTCACACCTGGAGTTGATGAGTAAGGAGAGGGTAGCCACGATGTCAGAGTTCATGTTGGGTTTTTTGGAGGGTGGAGGTTTGCACGGAGTAACCGGTAAAGAGGGGAATTCGTAATCTTCAGCATTCAAAAGCATGATATTATCCATAGGCCAAGTGTAGTTATGGCAGTTGTCTAAAAGCACGTTTCTCTCGTTGATTAGCAATAGAACGGCTAACTTTTTCCTTTCTTTTTTTGTCACGACTTTGCATGGACATGCTGAAATAAATGATCCAATTATCATTCCAGTCACAGGAAAGGTCTTATATCTTGAACAAAGAAAGATAATAATGACTAAACTTTTTTTATTTACATTTTTCACAATCTTTCTGAAGTTTGGTACGGAGCTCGGTAAAAAAGTGTCTGTTCAAGCAGCCATCTTGGCACCCACTTGCAGTCACCAGCTGGCGTTGTGCGTATTTTAGGTTCCGGCGACGCTGCCAGTGTGACGTATAATTTAGTGAACGGGACGCTCCTTCAACAACAACAGCTAGTCAGACACCTCGGTAGCTTTCTAGCAAACATAGCTACAACTTTTACACTTTACACTCTTTTGGTGTATATTAATCGCTGTGTATTAAACACACTTCTGTCGTATGTACTTGTTGGCCCATTTAATTATATATTTACATTGTTTGTCAGCTAGCTGGTTTGCTAAGTTAGTTTAGAACTAGGCTAGTCTCTAATGCTAGCTAGCTAACATCCCCGACCATGAGTTCACTAAGCTACTCTCCTCCTGATAAAGAAGAGGAGGTCTGCTGGACGGAGAAAGAAGCTCTTGTGAAAGAGGAGGATGTTACAATACGAAAAGAAGTAGAGGGTGTAGCTGTTACCATGAAAGAAGAAGAGAAAGACGCGTTCAGAGTGAAAGAAGAGGAGGATGTAGTTTTTGGAGGGGGAGATGACTGTCACATTGGAGGAAGAAGAGGAGGTTGGAGATCTGCTTAACACCAGTAAGTACCGTCTCTGCAGTCGTTGAACCAATATGCAGTAAAGGGGTTCTACACTTTAATGTTGTTCTGTAGGAATGGCTGAAGCATCTAAATGTGAATCGATTCTCAATTGCGATACATTTCTAGAAACATAAATCGCTGTACTTTCATATCACATCAAAATAATTTCACACAATACTTCATATCACATCAAAATAAGTAACCAGTTGCGATGCCCCAAACGGTAAACCAAATTAGTTTCTCGTAATTTCTCCTTCCTTCAGGCTTCATTTTCTTACTTGGACTTTACATGGAGGTTGGAAACCAACTTTAAGGTGCATTACCACCATCAACTGGACTGGAGTGTGGACCTCAGTTCATCTTTCAATCACCTACGCGGGTATATAACAAGACAGTCATGAAGAGGGTACAACAAAACTTTTTTCCCCTCAGATGACTGAAAAGATTTGGCATGGGTCCCCAGATCCTCAAAAGGTAATACAGCTGCACCACCAAGAGCATCCTGACCGGTTGCATCACCTCCTGGTATGGCAACTGCTCGGCATCTGACCCTAAGGCACTACAGAGGGTAGTGCAACGGCCCAGTACATCACTGTACGGCCCAGTACATCACTGTGGCCAAGCTTCCTGACATCCAGGACCTATGTTTAAAATATTTTTATTAAACACACACAAGAATGGTGTATAGGTATACAAGACAGGTATACAATTCTTATCTAAACATAAGAGCATACAGGAACAACAAGACCTATGTAATAGGCATGTCAGAGGAAAGCCCACAAAATTGTCAGAGACTCCAGTCACCCAAGTTTTAAACAGTTCTCTCTGCTACCGCACGGCAAGCGGTACCGGAGCGCCAAGTCTAGAACCAAAAGCCTCAACAGCTTCTACCCCCCAGCCATACAATTCATAAAATCACCACGAAACAATTTACATTGACCCCCCCTGTTAAGGGAATTTATCAATAATGACTAATTATGTATACATTTCAATCAGGACTGACTAATCAGAATACTATTATGTTACTGTATATATACACTAATCAGAATACTATTATGTTACTGTATATGTATGAATTTTCTTTCTTAATCCTAGTACTGAATATAATGTGTGTAAATATAATCAAGAATTAGAACAATGACTGTCTGTTCCTTGGTAGAAATGAATGAACTATATCTTCAGACTGGCTAGAATGCTTATCTACACAAGAAGACCTTGGCTCGACCATAAATTATATTAAATTGGTAGGGAGACGATGTGGGAAGGCTTGAGATACTGCCTTTGTTACAGGGTGGGAGAAGAGACGGGTTGGTACTGGAACTAATGACATCATTTTCAGTTTATAACCTGTGGTAAACTGTATCGTGTTCAGTACTCTCGTGAATAAACTGCTGTTTGACTTTAAGACTGGGCTCTGTCCATTAATATAAAATAAGGGTCTTACAAATCCTTATGAATTGACAGAGTGTTTAATTTTAATATGCCCCCACCCCCCTCCCTTTTGTGCACTGCTGCTACTCGCTGGTTGTTTGTTAACTATGCATAGTCACTACGCACCCACCTTCATGTACAGATTACCTCAACTAGCCTGTACCCCGCACACTGACTCGGTTCTTGTGCCCCCTTTATATAGCCTCCACACTGACTTGGTACCGGTGCCCCCTGTATATAGCTACGTTATTGTTATTCTCATTGTTTACTTTTTATTATTACTTTTTATTTGAGTCTACTTGGTAAATATTTTCTTCTTCTTGAACTGCACTGTTGGTTAAGGGCTTGTAAGTAAAGCATTTCACGTTAAAGTCTAAGTTGGTGTCTTGACGGATTGTAAAAAAAAAACGGTTGATCTTAAAACACTATATATGTATATCTATTTTTTTATATTTCTGACACCCCTCCCCAGAGGTGTCTCATTATTGGGATTCATTGCTGATTCCTACCTGTAGCTCACTATGAGGTGTCTAGTGATACAGGTTAATGGCCCTTTTGGAGATTGGTGGTTGGTATCGGAGTCGAGGGAACAAGCAGGGTTGGACACGGCCATGTTATTATCCCACACACAGTCTCTGTGGTTCATATGAACCCCATTCCTGGGAATTAGATTTGATTACATTTCGCCCCCATCTGTTTCCACAGAAGGGTTCCATCTGTCCCATTCTCAGCTAGGTTACGAGGCGCTTTGTCGCCAGTACCTATGACTGGTTGACAGGGGAAACACCCATGCTTATTATAGAAAAAGTAATTAGGGGAAAACTATTTAGTAAAGTGAAATAAAATAACAAACCTGTTTGAAAAATGAAAACTATTCCAAAACTAGTAAGAAGTGTTTGTTGTTGTAAATGTTATCTTTTTAAGTCTTTTTTTTGTATATGTTGGAATATATTTCAATCTCTTTTTCCATTTTTAAATTAAATATACCTTCCGGCAAACCGCCTCACCCAGTGTGATACGGATCTGCTATTTTTTTATATCTGCCAGTCTCTACAGCGCGATATCAACCCTGAACATATCGGACTGTTTTTCTCCACTACATCACCATATTCCTGCCGTAAGCTCTGGATAATCGCAGCTAGCTAGCTGCTGCCAAGTGGCCCAGCCCCGACGCTAGCCTTGAGCCAGGCCCATCTTCTGGCCTGCTCAGTGGACCCTATGATCACTCGGCTACACAGCTGATGCCTCCCGGACTCTTCACTAACACGACTAGAAGCCACTACATCACCGGATTCCTGCGGTAAGCTCTGGACCTTTTCACCGAAGTGGCTATAGTGGCTAACGTCCTTGTCCCGAAGCTAGCACCAGTTAGCCTTGAGCCAGGTGCATATCCTGGCTAGCCTAATATCGACTACCTAACGGCTTCCTTGGTTCATATATTGCTGTTCGCTGGACCCTATGATACTTGGCTACATAGCTGATGCCTGTTGGACTGTTCATTAATCACAAATCTCTATTTTGTTTATCTGTCGGCCCCAGCCTTGAACTCAGGCCCTGTGTATAGTTAACTGACCCTATCTGCCCATTCATTGCCATTTTACCTGTTGTTGTCTTAGCTGATTAAGATGGTGAGGAAATTACTTTTAAAGAACAACCAGGCATCCTCTACTGATGGGATGAGGTCAATATCCTTCCAGGATACCCGGGCCAGGTCGGTTAGAAAGGCCTGCTCGCAGAAGTGTTTTAAGGAGCGTTTGACAGTAATGTGGGGTGGTCGATTGACCGCGGACCCATAACGGATGCAGGCAATGTGGCAGTGACCGCTGAGATCCTGATTGAAAACAGCAGAGGTGTATTTGGAGGGCAAGTTGGTCAGGATAATATCTATGAGGGTGCCTATGTTTACGGATCTAGGGTTGTACCTGGTGGGTTCCTTGATTATTTGTGTGAGATTGAGGTCATCTAGCTTGGATTGTAGGATCACCGGGGTGTTAAGCATATCCCAGTTTGGTCACCTAACAGAACAAACTCTGAAGATTGATGGGAGGCAATCAATTCACATATGGTATCCATGGCACAGCTGGGAGCTGAGGGGGTCTATAACAAGTGGCAACAGTGAGAGACGTACTTCTGGAGATAAGAATATTAAAATTAGAAGCTTGAATTGTTTGGGCATGGACCTGGAAAGTATGATAGAACTTTGCGGCCATCTCTGCAGTAGATTGCAACTCCTCCCCCTTTGTCAGTTCTATCTTGATGGATAATGTTGTAGTTGGGGATGGAAATTTCAGAATTTTTGGTGTCCTTCCAAAGCCAGGATTCAGACATGGCAAGGACATGAAGGTAGGCGGAGTGTGCTAAAGCAGCGAGTAAAACAAACTTAGGGAGGAGGCTTCTGATGTTAACATGCATGAAACCAAGGCTTTTATGGTTACAGAAGTTAACAAGTGAGAGTGCCTGGGGGGACACATGGCCTGGGTTAACCTCTCTTGGGTACGTGAGACGTTAGCGTCCCACCTCTTCAACAGCCAGTGAAACTGCTGGGCGCCAAATTCAAATACAGAAATACTCATTATAAAAATCCAGAAAACATATTTTACATAGGTTTGAAGATTAACTTCTTGTGAATCCAACCACGGAGTCAGATTTTTAAAAAAAAATGCTTTACGGCGAAAGCATACCTTACGATTATTTGAGAACATAGCCCAGCAAACAAATCATTACAAACCGTAACCAGCCAAGTAGAAGAGTTACACAAGTCAGCAATAGAGGGAGAATTCATCCCTTACCTTTGATGATCTTTAAATGGTTGTACTCAGCAGACATTAATTTACTCAATACATGTTCCCTTTGTTCGATAAAGTCTCTTTATATCCAAAAACCTCAGTTTGTTCGCGCGTTTTCTTCAGTAATCCACAGGCTCAAATGCAGTCAAAACAGGTAGACAAAAAAAAATCCAAATTGTATCCATAAAGTTCATAGAAACATGTGAAACGATGTTTATATTCAATCCTCAGGTTGTTTTTAGCCTAAATAATCAATAATATTTCAACCGGACAATAACTTCGTCAATATGAAAGTTAAACAAGAAAGGCACTCTCTCGGTCGCGCGCATGAAAAAGCTCTGTGACGCTTTAGGGTCCACTCATTCAGACTGCTCTTACTTCCTCATTTTTCAGAATACAAGCCTGAAACAATTTCTAAAGACTGTTGACATCTAGTGGAAGGCATAGAAACTGCAATTTGAGTCATAAGTCAATGGATACTGTAATGGCATTGAATAGAAAACTACAAAACCAACAAAAAAAAACTACTTCCCGAATTGATTTTTCTCAGGCTTTCGCCTGCCAAATCAGTTCTGTTATACTCACAGACACCGTTTTAACAGTTTTGGAACCTTTTAGAGTGTTTTCTATCCAAATCTACCAGTTATATGCATATCATATCTTCTGGGCCCGAGTAGCAGGCCGCTTAATTTGGGCATGCTCCAATACACACAGTCAGTTTGGAAAGCGAAGGCTAGCTTTTTCAAACGGAAATTTGCATCCTGTAGCTCGAACTCCAAAAAGTATTTGGGACACTGTAAAGTCTATGGAGAATGAGAGCACCTCCTCCCAGCAGCCCACTGCACTGAGGCTAGGAAACACTGTCACCACCAATAAATCCACGATAATCAAGTATTTCAATAAGCCTTTCTCTACGGCTGGCCATGCTTTCCTCCTGGCTACCCCAACTCTATCCAACTCTATTTGGATAGAAAACACTCTGAAGTTTCTAAAACTGTTTGAATGATGTCTGTGAGTATAACATAACTTATTTGGCAGGCGAAACCCCGAGGGCAAACCATCCAGGAAAATCTTTTTTTGAGGTCACTCTCTTTTCAATGGGCTTTCTATGGGGATCTAGATTTCTAAGGCACTTGCTTGCAGTTCCTATCGCTTCCACTGGATGTCGACAGTCTTTCGAAATTGGTTGATGTTTTTCCTTTGAGAAATTAAGAAGTAGCCCTGTTCAGAACAAGGGTCGAGTCTAGTGTACTGTTGGGGCGCGTGACCTGAAAGCTCGCTCCACTTTGTTTTTATCCCCTATTGAACGCAGTTTATCCCGCCTTAAATGTAATCTATTATTTACGTTAAAAAAATACCTAAAGTTGTATTAGGAAAGTTGTTTGAAATGTTTGGACAAAGATTACAGGTAACTTATTAGATATTTTGTAGTCATGTTGCGCGAGTTGGAACCAGTGTTTTTCTGGATCTAGCACACCAAATAAATGGACATTTTGGAGATATAACGACAGAATTAATTGAACAAAAGGACAATTTGTGATGTTTATGGGACATATTGGAGTGCCAACAGAAGAAGCTCTTCAAATGTAAGGCATGAATTATATCGTTATTTCTGAGTTTTGTGTTGCTCCTGGAGGGATGAAATTTGATTGTCTGTGTTTGTTTGATGGGGTGCTGTCCTCAGATAATCGCATGGTTTGCTTTCGCCATAAAGCTTTTTTGAAATCTGACACGTTGGCTGGATTAACAAGAAGTCAAGCTTTAATTTGACATATTGCATGTGTCTTTTCAAGAATGTTAAATATTTACAATTCTGTAGTTTGAATTTGGCGCCCTGCACTTTCACTGGATGTTGGTCAGGTGAGACAGTACTGTAGAGAGGTTAACAAACCTCCAGATGAGCTTCAATGCCATACAACTCTTCTTCCGTGGCCTCCAACTGCTCTTAAACGCTAGTAAAACTAAATGCATGCTCTTCAACCAATCGCTGCCCTCACCCGCCCGCCCGACTAGCATCACTACTCTTTACGGTTCTGACTTGGAATATGTGGGCAACTACAAATACCTAGGTGTCTGGCTAGACTGTAAACTCTCCTTACAGACTCACATTAAACATCTCCAATCCAAAATTAAATCTAGAATCTGCTTCCTATTTTGCAACAAAGCCTCCTTCACTCACGCTGCCAAACATACCCTTGTAAAACTGACTACCGTGCCGATCCTTGACATCAGCGAACACTCTACTCAGCAAACTGGATGTAGTCTATCACAGTGCCACCCGTTTTGTCACCAAAGCCCCATATACCACCCACCACTGCGACCTGTATGCTCTTGTTGGCTGGCCCTCGCTACATATTCGTCGCCAAACCCAATGACTCCAGGTCATCTATAAGTCTTTGCTAGGTAAAGTTCCGCATTAACTCAGCTCACTGGACACCATAGCAACACCCACCCATAGCATGGCCTGTTTATTGCCTTTCCTCCTTACTCCATTTGCACACACTGTATATAGACTTTCTAATGTGTTATTGCCTTTACGTTTGTTTATCCCACGTGTAACTCTGTTGTTTTTGTCGCACTGCTTTGCTTTATCTTGGCCAGGTCGCAGTTGTAAATGAGAACTTGTTCTCAACTGGCCTACCTGGTTAAATAAAAGGTGAAGAAAAATGTCATTAAAAATACATTTAAAAAATCCTATCTTTATTGACAACACCCAAATGGATACTGTCATTAACGCGGTTCTTCAATAATTACACATAATACTTAATAATGTAGCTGTTTAGTTACAGTCACATGTTCAACTATCATCAGCTGAAAATCGTTTTCTGAATGCCAGTCAAATGACAAACATAACATAGGTATATTTGTTGTTAGGTGAAGTTATGGGCAATTTGGCAAACAATGTACAACCCCTCATTGTCAGGCTGATGGAAAAGCTAGCCAAAGAGCATTTTACTGTGGTGACACAAACATTTATATTAAGCAGGACATTCAAACGAGCCTTACGATTATAATCCAAAGTAGTGTGAAATGCACTCATAAGCAACCTGTAAATTGAGGTTACTCCCCTGAGTTTTCCCCCATTCACATATATTGTGAAAAACTAAAATCTTTGCTCACCATTTTTGCTCCAGGCAGATAGTACATCCATAACTATCGGTTTCCTCATCAGCAGGAAGGTGTTTCTGCAATCAAATTGTGTGGGCATCGCCCTCGTGCCGCAATTTTATTAAACACAGAAAGGGGCCAATATTGGAGATCAAAGTCGTCTGGCACACTGCTTAGAGTTTCAACAACATGAATAACTTATTTCTAGCCTACAATCATCGATGTTACTACTAATGTGAAAACAAGATAAAATATTACTATTCTTGCTCATTTTAGGTCAATTGTCAAATAATTTTAACATTCATTACAGACGTTGATTGTTGTACAACATCATGGCTACCCTGTTGGCATCACATTTTTTAGTGTTTTTTGTTGTTGTGGGCCTTTAACCACCTGTGTGACTTTGTTGTTCACACAGGAGAGAGACGGGACTACAGTGCCTTGCGAAAGTATTCGGCCCCCTTGAACTTTGCAACCTTTTGCCACATTTCAGGCTTCAAACATAAAGATATAAAACTGTATTTTTTGTGAAGAATCAACAACAAGTGGGACACAATCATGAAGTGGAATGACATTTATTGGATATTTCAAACCTTTTTAACAAATCAAAAACTGAAAAATTGGGCGTGCAAAATTATTCAGCCCCTTTACTTTCAGTGCAGCAAACTCTCTCCAGAATTTCAGTGAGGATCTCTGAATGATCCAATGTTGACCTAAATGACTAATGATGATAAATACAATCCACCTGTGTGTAATCAAGTCTCCGTATAAATGCACCTGCACTGTGATAGTCTCAGAGGTCCGTTAAAAGGGCAGAGAGCATCATGAAGAACAAGGAACACACCAGGCAGGTCCGAGATACTGTTGTGAAGAAGTTTAAAGCCGGATTTGGATACAAAAGATTTCCCAAGCTTTAAACATCCCAAGGAGCACTGTGCAAGCGATAATTTTGAAATGGAAGGAGTATCAGACCACTGCAAATCTACCAAGACCTGGCCGTCCCTCTAAACTTTCAGCTCATACAAGGAAGACTGATCAGAGATGCAGCCAAGAGGCCCATGATCACTCTGGATGAACTGCAGAGATCTACAGCTGAGGTGGGAGACTCTGTCCATTGGACAACAATCAGTCGTATATTGCACAAATCTGGCCTTTATGGAAGAGTGGCAAGAAGAAAGTCATTTCTTAAAGATATCCATAAAAAGGGTCGTTTAAAGTTTGCCACAAGCCACCTGGGAGACACACCAAACATGTGGAAGAAGGTGCTCTGGTCAGATGAAACCAAAATTGAACTTTTTGGCAACAATGCCAAACGTTATGTTTGGCGTAAAAGCAACACAGCTCATCACCCTGAACACACCATCCCCACTGTCAAACATGGTGGTGGCAGCATCATGGTTTGGGCCTGCTTTTCTTCAGCAGGGACAGGGAAGATGGTTAAAATTGATGGGAAGATGGATGGAGAAAAATACAGGACCATTCTGGAAGAAAACCTGATGGAGTCTGCAAAAGACCTGAGACTGGGACTGAGATTTATCTTCCAACAAGACAATGATCCAAAACATAAAGCAAAATCTACAATAGAATGGTTCAAAAATAAACATATGCAGGTGTTAGAATGGCCAAGTCAAAGTCCAGACCTGAATCCAATTGAGAATCTGTGGAAAGAACTGAAAACTGCTGTTCACAAATGCTCTCCATCCAACCTCACTGAGCTCAAGCTGTTTTGCAAGGAGGAATGGGAAAAAATTTCAGTCTCTCGATGTGCAAAACTGATAGAGACATACCCCAAGCGACTTACAGCTGTAATCGCAGCAAAAGGTGGCGCTACAAAGTATTAACTTAAGGGGGCTGAATAATTTTGCACGCCCAATTTTTCAGTTTTTGATTTGTTAAAAAAGTTTGAAATATCCAATAAATGTCGTTCCACTTCATGATTGTGTCCCACTTGTTGATTCTTCACAAAAAATACAGTTTTATATCTTTGTTTGAAGCCTGAAATGTGGCAAAAGGTCGCAAAGTTCAAGGGGTCCGAATACTTTCGCAAGGCACTGCATCTTGGGTCCTCTGGGGAGCCTCAACAACCTCATGATGCTGAAGAGGCAGAGAAGAGTCTCTCCAGATCAGAACATCTCAAGAAACACCCGCAGAGACCCACATGGAAGAGAACTCACTGCTGCTCTGACTGTGGTTAGTGTTACTTAAGATCAGATTCACTAAAACTACACCAGAGAATTCACACAGGTGATACATCTCACTGCTGCTCTGATTGTGGGAAATGTTGCAAATCAAATCTTCATCAGAACTTAAAATACACCAACACACAGGAGAGAAATCTTATAGCTGTAATCAATGTGGAGAGTTTTGTTTCATCTAGCTTCCTGACAGTACACCAGAGAACACACACAGGAAAGAAATCTTATAGTTGTGATCAATGTGGGAAGAGTTTTGTTCAATCTAGCAGTCAGAGTACCCCAGAGAACACACAGGAGAGACATTTATAGCAGTGACCAGAGATAATCTGATAAAAGATCTCATATCAATTATTAGAAAATACATGGAGTTGTTTCATAATATCAGAGAATTAATGTTACAATGTAGAATGTTTTAACATTGTACTAGGAATATTTTAATGATGTCACAATGTAGGACCCTAAACGTTTGTCCCCTGATCTATTGATTTCAGCATGATATGGATATTAGCCTCAGGGGGGAAATCCAGGCTCTGAATTGAAAGAGTCCTATTTATGAGATTTAACAAAAAGTGACTAACAAAAAATTAGTTGTTTCACTTGCCACGTTGGTGACCCACTTGAATCAAAATGCAACACTTCAAAATGTAGCGATCTGTTTTCTACAAGTTGTGCTCTAACCAGGGATGTACACATTATTCCCATATTCCGTGTGGATTTTGAGTTAGTTTTAACAGCACGTGCAACCTCATCTCTCGCACAAATTATTTTGAAATGACATTTCCATGTGTTTTTTAGTTGTGTTAGTTTCAACAGCACGTACAGCCTGATTTCCCCCTAATCGATATCAGTGATTTATTGCTACTTGTCAAAACAAAAGCATTTTAAAAGGTGCTTGTTTTAAAAATTACAAGTAATATTATTATTGTGGCAGATGTTTGTGTATATAGCCCATTTTATGTTTAGGTTTTCAATTGATCCCAAACTGTTTCTGCATATTGGTTATTGATTTGGACACATTAAAACTGAAAGTTACTACGGATATTGCAGGAGTCCTCTTGAAATCAGACATGTCTGTGGTAAGGACAACTTCCTTGCTGATTTTCTCAAGGGTGGGCAGTCAAAAAGTTGTGTGTTTTGCATTTGGCCAGGGCATTGCCATGTGTCACAATTTATTTTGACTGCACGTTTTTTTTGGAAATTGAGATTAGTTTTGAAAGGGCTCGTTCCAAAGGGACAAGAGTTTTCGAATCTAGTGAGTTTTAGGAAGACGAGAGTTCTAGAAGCTAATGGGAAAAAATATTTTTTTACATTTTAAAATGTTGACAGTAGACACTGTGTTTATATTGGTGAAGCATTGTAGTTGATTATAATGTGAAATGGAAATTGTTTTCTGTTGGTGGTGAGCAAACTTGTCCAACAAAAATATACGATATAATTGTTGTTACACCTGTGCTGGCTTGTCCATCTCGTTAGTAGGAAGGTGTTTTTCCTGAGCTGGTCCAGGTTTTATTTAAGAGTGTCTGGCCCAGTGCTCCAGTTGTCTTCATAGATGTGGAGAGTCAACACCTTTAGTTGCTCCATCTTTTTTGGTTTGCTTCCTGTCTTTAAGGTTGGTGTGTGTTTTTCTTTTGTTTGCCTCTTCTTGGGCAGATTTAGTGGGTCTCATGGTGGGTGTCTTTTAGGTCCCAGTTGTTACTAGTCAACTTTCAGTGGACACCCTCAGTGTCTTTCAGAGCCCCTCCTAAAACCTGTTTAGTTTTGGTTGTTGTTGTTAGTTCCCTCTTCTGTTTGAGGGACATTTTTGGTTTTCTTGCTGGAGAACGTAACATCAAACAATGGAGAAAGACAAGATATTTTGGGTTGGATATTGCAGTGAATTGTTAATATTTTAAATCGATGACATTTACTTAGAATGCTCATTAGTCTTCCAGTTTATTTTCAGTTATTCTGTTTCTCTTATGTTTGTATTAAATATTTGTTTATTTTCATTGTTTTTTTTCCTGTGAAGCCATTGTGTTGCATCCATGTCTGAAATGTGCTGTATAAATAAAGCTTGATTTAAACATTATGAACCCAATGACCAACCAAACAACAGACTCTTGCAAAACCAATGAACAAATGTGGAAAAGCAACATATACTGAATTTAAACTAAGATGGATAAAGATATCTTCCACTATGGTATGTCATTTTAGTATCACTTTTCAACCAACGCAGTGCATTTATTGAACTCAACAATACGTCGAAGGATTCAACAACTGAAAACTTGGCTAGATCCCACTTTTCCAGCCTGCTGAAGGCGTGGTAAACACCAGCCCCGGCTCTACCAGGGGCTTGTGGTTGAACACAGCTCTGCAGCCTTGCCGTTCCATTTCTTGACTTGAAACACCTTCCCACTAAAGAGATGGACAAGCCAGCACAGGTGTAACACATACTGACTAATGAGGTGACACCAATCAGTGTGTCCTATGTGTGAAAGTCTAACCAAAACATAAATGGAAAAAACAAAGCCTGTAACAGCTTCCCCTTAAGACAACACCAGCTTCTAGAACTCACCAAGTTCTTCAACTCTCGTCCCCTTGGAACAAAATACATTGTAATTCTAATCTCCAATACGGAACAAATGCAGTCAAAATAAATTGTCATCCATGGCAACTCACTGGCTAAACGCAAAACTTGCTGACTTCCCACCCTTGTAACAATCCGCAACCAACACCTGCAATATCCATAGTAACTTTCCACCTCACTGCGGCGCTTCTCTCTCTTTTCAGGGTTCACTCGATAGGCATGTTGTTGGATCGGGGCCCAGTCCCCAATGTCATGCATTTGGGTTGGCACATCTGAGAATGAATCCTGATATTCTAAAATAAGGGTAAAAACTTCAATATAATTATATCTAAAAGCAGGGCAACCAATATAATTGTACCCAAAAATGGTCAGCTGGTTGCATAATTAATTGATTACTAAATGTTACATAAATTGTAAATATGAAAATCAAAACCAAATGTACACCCCTTTGTTAATGTGTTTTGGCAATAATTCACTTAAGGGTGAGGCATGGAATAATAAAACATGTCAGGCTGGATGTTTGAAATATGAGGTGATTTGAGTCATGCTTCAGTAGTGGAATAAAGACAATTAGCATTTGAATGTTGTCAAGAAATACTGGAGTGATGTCAGATTGTTAATAAAACTGATTATAGACCAATTTGTTATACTGCTTTCATGTGTATATACAGAAACATCTGCAACAATTATCATATTACATGTATTTTTTAAACAAGCAGATTTTTCAACTTGTAGAAAACAGCCAGCTACATTTTGAAGTGCTGCATTTTGATTAAAGGGGGTCACCAACGCAATAACTGTAACACAGCTCTTTTTTTGTTAGTCACTTTTTGTTAAATAATACTCTTTCAATTCAGAGCCTGGATTTCCCCTGAGGCTAATATCCATATCATGCTGCAATCAATTGAACAGGGCAAACAATAAGGTAGAACATAATTAAAATACTCCTACTACAATGTTAAAACATTCTACATTGTGACATTATTTCATTGATATCATGAAACAACTCCATGTATTTTCTGATGTTTGATCAGAGATCTTTTATCAGCGTATCTCTTGTCACATTGATTATAGCTATAGGGATTCTCTCTTGTGTGTGTTCTCTGGTGTATTTTAAGTTCTGATGAAGATTTGCAACCTTTCCCACAGTCAGAGCAGCAACGAGATTTCTTCCCTGTGGGTCTCTGCAGGTGTTTCGATGTGGAGAGACTCTTCTCTGCCTCGTCAGCATCATGAGGTTGTTGAGGCCCCCCAGAGGATCCACGATAGTCACGTCTCGCTCCTGAAGTCGGACAGGTGGTTTAAGGCCCACAAAAGCAAAAATCCACTATAAAAAGGTGATGCCAACAGCGTAGCCATGATGTTGTTCAAACAATGACATCTGTAATGAATGTAAATTATTTTACATTTGTCTTAAGACAGTCAAGTGAACAACAATAGTCATATTTTGTCTTGTTTTCCATTAGTAGTAACATTGACGATTGTATGCTAGAAATACATTTTAAAGTTGTTGAAATTCTAAGCAGTGTGCCAGACAACTTTTGGTCTCCAATATAGTCACCTTTCTGTAGGTCTATGTTGTTGTTAGGTGAAGTTATGGGTCCTACAGTAGGTCTATGTTGTTGTTAGGTGAAGTTACGGGTCCTACAGAAGGTCTATGGTATTGGTATAACTAGGGATTTCCGCATTAGCATGGAGGAGTTTCTGCAACCAAATTGCGTTTTAGCAAACAGAGGGCACACAGCGATGTAGACAGCGATGCACCTATTTGGAGATATCTGATAGTATTTACGCACCACCACTAATGATTTGTGGAGCTTCTCAAAGTAATTTTTTCTTCACCTCAAACAGCAAGTAAACAAAGTTCCTCAAAGTATTTGTAAAATATTTCCAGCTCTCACTCTTTATAACCACTCGACATGAAAGGCAAAAATGTAATGCTCTGATCCAGTGGAAATGTCATAAAATATCTGATTACTTCTTATCCCTTACACAAATAGCCTTCAGCTGTGTCTGTTCCAAACTCACTGCCGCGGGAAACTCTGAGGGCCCAGAATATTTTATATCAAGTTCCGGACCGCCCTAGGTGATAGAACTTGAAACATTGTATGAACTATGTAGATAGGCCATGCGCAGCCAAAATGATTTATTTTTATCTGGATATTACTAGCTGTTTTTATTTGTTGGCTTTATGTAGGCTATTTTTTACACAGTTGGCAATGGCAATAAAAGTTACTTTTAAATTTGTATAATTTTCACTTCGATTTATATAGAATATAGATTAGTCACAGATAATGATTGAGATAAAGACTATTATAATTATTATTACAATTATAAATTAAATTAAACTGTTCCAGTAAAATGTGAATATGAAAATCATAACTGGCACCAGATCAGTAGAAATGGTCAGATAAATTGGCACCAATTCCAGTGGATTGATGAGGAATTGAAAAATGGTATGGTTGAGAGGGATGAGGGAAAAGGAATGGCAAATAAGTCTGGCTGTACAACCGATTGGCAAATGTCCTGCAAATTGAGAAATCATGTGACTAAACTGAAGAAAAAGACAATGAAACAAAGATAAATGACAAAATGATTGTAAAAAGCTTTGGAGAGCCTTGCATACAATTTTGGGAAAAAAGGCAAACTCTGCTCCATCATTAACTGAATCAGATGGCTCATTCATCAAAGTCCACTACTTTTATGATTTTTTTCATTTGCAAGATTAGCAAACTTAGCGTTTGTTGCCGGTATGTCATGCCTGACACTACACTTCCAAGGAAATCTGACCAAATTATGAAAGACAAGCATTGTAATTTAGAATTCCGTAAAGTCAGTGTGGAAGAGGTGAAACAATTATTGTTGTCTATCAACAATGACAAGCCACCGGGGTCTGACAATCTAGATGGAAAATTACTGAGGATAATAGCGGACTATATTGCCACTCCTATTTTCCGTATCTTTAATTTAAGCCTACTAGAGAGCGTGTGCCCTCAGGCCTGGAGGGAAGCTAAAGTCATTTGACATGTCCTATGCTCAGCATAGTTAGCTCCTGGTAAAATGTTGCACTTATTCAGCCATTCTGTGACCAAAAACAAGCTACATATGGACAGTACCAAAATAAAATGACAAAGCGCCTCGTAACCTTGCTGGGAATGGGACAAACGGGCCCCTTCTGTGGCAAATCTAATTCCCAGGAACGGGGTTCATATGAAAAACCGAGACTGTGTGGGATAATAACATGGCCGTGTCCAACCCTGCTTGTTCCCTCGACTCCACTACCAACCACCAATCTCCAACAGGGCCCTTTACCTGTATCACGAGACACTTCATAGTGAGCTACAGGTAGGAATCAGCAATGAATCCCAATAATGAGCCACCTATGGGAGGGGTAACCCTTTGTGAACAAATCTCTCAACGTATTACTGCTACCCTGGGGAGATTGATATATCCCTTGAACACCGGCTCCGACCCTCATCGCATGTGGCAGGGCTTGCAAACTATTACAGACTACAAAGGGAAGCACAGCCAATTGCTGCCCAGTGACACGAGCCTACAAGATGAGCAAAATAACTTCTATGCTCGCTTCGAGGAAAGTAAAACTGAAATATGCATGAGAGCATCAGCTGTTCCGGACGACTTTGTGATCACGCTCTCCGCAGCCGATGTGAGTAAGACCTTCAAACAGGGTAACATTCACAAGGCCGCAGGGCCAAACGGATTATCAGGACGTGTACTCCAAGCATGCGCTGACCAACCGGCAAGGATCTTCACTGACATTTTCATCTCCTGTTTGAGTCTGTAATACCAACATGTTTCAAGCAGACCACCATAGTCCCTGTGCCCATGAAAATGGGCAGCAAGTAGTGCAGACGAAAGGGATAACAAGTTTCCGAAGCAACAGATGTGCTGGAACGAGAACAATATACAGTGCCTTGCGAAAGTATTCGGCCCCCTTGAACGTTGCGACCTTTTGCCACATTTCAGGCTTCAAACATAAAGATATAAAACTGTATTTTTTGTGAAGAATCAACAACAAGTGGGACACAATCATGAAGTGGAACGACATTTATTGGATATTTCAAACTTTTTTAACAAATCAAAAACTGAAAAATTGGGCGTGCAAAATTATTCAGCCCCCTTAAGTTAATACTTTGTAGCGCCACCTTTTGCTGCGATTACAGCTGTAAGTCGCTTGGGGTATGTCTCTATCAGTTTTGCACATCGAGAGAATGAAATTTTTCCCATTCCTCCTTGCAAAACAGCTCGAGCTCAGTGAGGTTGGATGGAGAGCATTTGTGAACAGCAGTTCAGTTCTTTCCACAGATTCTCGATTGGATTCAGGTCTGGACTTTGACTTGGCCATTCTAACACCTGGATATGTTTATTTTTGAACCATTCCATTGTAGATTTTGCTTTATGTTTTGGATCATTGTCTTGTTGGAAGACAAATCTCCGTCCCAGTCTCAGGTCTTTTGCAGACTCCATCAGGTTTTCTTCCAGAATGGTTCTGTATTTGGCTCCATCCATCTTCCCATCAATTTTAACCATCTTCCCTGTCCCTGCTGAAGAAAAGCAGGCCCAAACCATGATGCTGCCACCACCATGTTTGACAGTGGGGATAATGTGTTCAGGGTGATGAGCTGTGTTGCTTTTACGCCAAACATAACGTTTTGCATTGTTGCCAAAAAGTTCAATTTTGGTTTCATCTGACCAGAGCACCTTCTTCCACATGTTTGGTGTGTCTCCCAGGTGGCTTGTGGCAAACTTTAAACAACCCTTTTTATGGATATCTTTAAGAAATGGCTTTTTTGCCACTCTTCCATAAAGGCCAGATTTGTGCAATATACGACTGATTGTTGTCCTATGGACAGAGTCTCCCACCTCAGCTGTAGATCTCTGCAGTTTATCCAGAGTGATCATGGGCCTCTTGGCTGCATGTCTGATCAGTCTTCTCCTTGTATGAGCTGAAAGTTTAGAGGGACGGCCAGGTCTTGGTAGATTTGCAGTGGTCTGATACTCCTTCCATTTCAAATTTAAATCGCTTGCACAGTGCTCCTTGGGATGTTTAAAGCTTGGGAAATCTTTTTGTATCCAAATCCGGCTTTAAACTTCTTCACAACAGTATCTCGGACCTGCCTGGTGTGTTCCTTGTTCTTCATGATGCTCTCTGCGCTTTTAACGGACCTCTGAGACTATCACAGTGCAGGTGCATTTATACGGAGACTTGATTACACACAGGTGGATTGTATTTATCATCATAAGTCATTTAGGTCAACATTGGATCATTCAGAGATCCTCACTGAACTTCTGGAGAGAGTTTGCTGCACTGAAAGTAAAGGGGCTGAATCATTTTGCACGCCCAATTTTTCCATTTTTGATTTGTTAAAAAAGTTTGAAATATCCAATAAATGTCGTTCCACTTCATGATTGTGTCCCACTTGTTGTTGATTCTTCACAAAAAATACAGTTTTATATCTTTATGTTTGAAGCCTGAAATGTGGCAAAAGGTCGCAAAGTTCAAGGGGGCCGAATACTTTCGCAAGGCACTGTAGATGCTACTTTGAGAACACAAACTCTCACAGCACAGAGCGAGGCAGTCCAGGGATGACTGGAGGAACAATGGAGGAAGTATTGTGGGATTCTCTTGGTGTGAGTACAGTTGGTAAGACTGAGTAGACGATGGTGAAGAACAGTGGAGTGAAAAGGGCTAGAGTTGGTAATGAACAGCAGTTTAAGGTCGGAGTGGGAATCATCAGCAAGGATGTTTTTTTGGGTGACCTGTTAACGGTCTCAAAGATGGTGAAGGATGAATTGGGTAAAGTGGAATCGGTTCGAGTGACCAGGAGCGGTATGATACTGATTGTATGTCAACAGCGCAAAAGGAGAAAGCTTTGTGTGGTTTAGGTTAAACATTTCAGGTAGACACACGTTGATTAAAATGAATGATAGACAGATGGTTTTACTGTGGTTTGGTGAAGTGGTTCACCCATCTTATGTAAAACCTGGGTAAGTGAGATATACAGAAGCCGCTGCAGTGTTACCATTGTTAAAATGTTTGGACATGTGACAAGTGCTTGTCGAAGGAATAAATACGTCGTAGTCAGATGAAGCATGTTGAAATTGTGATGGGAATCACGTTCCCAAGTTCTTGGAGTGCACTGTACGGATGAAGGATGTCACAGCAGCTAGGATCAGGCCCATCCAGCAGGTGTCCTATGTGGAGGGAATGAAAATAGCTTAAGGAGTAGAGAGGAGAAGGTAGTGGATGTCCCACAGTCTGCAGTGAAGCCATGCAGGAGAAGGATCCCAACACACTAATAGTGTAGAAGGTGGACATTGTTGTGTTTATAGAGCAAGTGATAAATTACATTAATAAATTATTAGTAACCTTCGTCCAAAACTAGCAGTTTCTGCATTAGCTTGGAGGAGTTTCTACAACAAAAATGCGTTTGCATTGCCCTCATTGCCGCAGTGATAAATTGCATTAATAATAAACTAATAAAACATCTAAGAAGCTAGACATCATCGTGTAGGCGGCAAATGGATTTCTGGATCTCCAGGACTTCACAGAGAAAATGTTACAGGGAGTACTGAATGAAGACGTTTTCCCCTCCCAAGTTCCTGAACCTGTGTAGGGATCTGAATAGTACCATTTTTGTTTGAAATTCAGAGTAGTGGAGTAAATTTTGTTCGTGTTTATTTTCTGATGAAGATTATCAAAGGTTAGTGATTAATTTTTATCTCTAATTCTGCTTTTGTGACAGTCTTTGGCTGGGAAAAATGGCTGTGTGTTTTTTTGGATATGGTGGTGATCAAATATTAAATATATGTTGTGTTTTCGCTGTAAAACATTTTAAAAATCAGACATGATGGGTAGATTAACAAGATGTTTATCTTTCATTTGCTGTACTGGACTTGCTAATATGTGAAAGTTAAATATTTAAAAAATATAATTTTGAATTTCCTGCGCTGCCTATTCAGCGGAATGATGGGGGGGTACCCCGAGCAGAACCTGTGTCCTAGACCGGTTAATACATTTAGCAAGCTAGCTAGCCTGCTAACTAGCGATTAGCTGCTAACATTATTTGATTAACACCTTGCTAAGAAAAGACCATCTTTCGCCTTTAATGTAATGGCATGAAAAGAATTGGCAGAATATTATACAATGACTTATCAACAGCTCTAACAATTTGACCCCAACAGGAAATGTACACTGGCAGTTATGGAAAGACCCATTTACTATATAACCATTGATTCTTGAAGAATATAACTTATAAATTCTTCAAATATTTCAACCGTATTACCCCACCAGAAACCAAAACATAAGCTTGTATAACGCCACTGTTTGTAAACTAATACTATATGGCTGAGGAGTAGGGTTGATCCAAGCGTTCTGACCTCACAAGGACAGTAAAGCACCCATGCTAACTGGCTAACGTTGGATAGCTTGCTAGACACAAATGAGAGAAAATCTCACTCTTACCATTTTACTTGCCCTAGCAGAGCTGGTTAGGCTGTTTTCATGTTATCCAGAGCGTTGGTGACTAACTGTGCTGCTGGCAACAATTTAATTTGAGCTTTTTTGCAGATGTTTACCGACACCGGCCATATTCAACGGGTGTTGAGCATTATTAAATTCATCAGTTATTCTGCTCTCTAGTCAAGTCAATAACCATTGGGTAGTTAGTTAGAATATAGTTACTTTACTGGCAAGTTTGATGGAAAAGTAGCCTACTAATGTTAGGTAGCTAATTAACATACCGATACATACTGCTGTAAAGATATGCTATGCGTTTTGTAAGGATAGTGTAGCTAACAACGTGTAACGTAACTTATTTGTAAAGTCATTACTTTATTACATTGCTCAACATTTGTCATAATTAGTTAAAGCAATGAATTTGTATCCGCTCTCGTTGGACTTCGGCTGCATATTTTCCTCCATTTTCTTCAAATCTGAAAACGCCGTGAAGCCACGCCCATTTTCTGAAGAATTGCATTATGGGCCCTAAAGTACTGCGTGTTTACATCCTATTTTGTCGAATTTAGTACGACATCCGGGAACTTTTGGCATACCAACTACATCATACTATGACCAATAAGCATACTGTATACTCAATTAACAACACAAATAGTACGGTTAGTATGAGTATTCTAACACAACTCAGAACTCTGGGCAGCCATTTTGTTTGTTTATAAACTAGGTTGCCGCTTTAAAAAAAGCCACTCAACAATCCATCAACCAATCTGCAGTTTAACCAATAACAAAGCTGTAATTCCACCACCGTGTTGGTAATACGATGGTGGATGGGGCTGGAGAAATGTAACTACTCTCAAATTCATAGACAGACCTATGGATGCAAGGACTGACCATCCATAATATCAACATTATAGTTTTAACCACGTTGAGGCTATACAGTGTTGATTTACATTGTTTCTAAATATTGGAGTAAAAAAAAAGCTTACTTGGGGTTCTGATGGGGTACAACAGTTGAACTAAGCTCATGAGGCATGTGTTATATTCTTCAAGAATCAATGCCAATAAATAAATAATTTAAAAGTCAAAATATGGATGCAGCAATTGCAGTTTTCCCCTTTAACACCACACATCAGTTCAACAACTGCAGAGTTTGTGCTTCCTTTTTTAAGACAGTACTTACGAGTGTTAACCAGGGCCCGTTCATCGTTAGAACCATTGGATGCCTCAAGATGCCTTTGGTTAACAGGACACAGATATCCAGTTCCCTCCTCTAACTGAAACATCTTTCTATTCTTTCACAGTAACAGCCTCACCCTCTACTTGTTTCTGTATTGTAGCATCCTCCTCTTTCCTCCTCCTCTTTCACGAGAACTTATTTCTCCATCCAGTAGACCTCCTCTTCTTCAGCAGGAACGGGGTTAAGTTTGAGACTGGAGCTATGAGGCATGTACTGAAGTCGCTAAGCGATATAATTCAAAGCAGTGTCACTTTATCAGCAGCACGTGATCAATGACGTCTGAAGAATCATTTCGTCGAACACCTGATTGGTTGGGTATTGGGCTCATTCGACCTTGCAGCCGACAGTGCAGGTGGCTGCTGACTGACTAATTTACAAATCACCTTGCATCATAAATAACTACTTATTATTAGTTATAAATCAGTCAGCCAGTCACCGTTTACCCACAACGCAGCATGAATGGATTTGATGTCTCGAACACGGCCAGTGGTGTAATATATGACATAAATGCATTGCTGCTGCGGTGTGGGACTTCATCTACGGGAGTTTTGTAACATTTTCCACCTTGGCTTACTGTTAGTTTGGTTCTAACTGGTCTCCGGTAGTTGGTCTCACTGACCATAACCGTGCTGGTTGGCGACACTGGTTAGGCTAATAGCTAGTTGGCTAAATAGCTAACATTAGCTGGCTGGCTGGCTGGCTAGGCTGGCTGGCTGGCTAAGATAACTGCATATAGCTAATATGATTTGATTTTTGGTTAGATGGCGTTATGTATTTCCAAAACTGGTTTACTTTAATCACTCAAGCCATGAGTTCAAATGATTGGTTTAATTTAAAGTTCTACTTTCATTTCTGTTGAAGTTGACATCATAGGGAATAGGCTGGTCCTCCATATTACTTCACACCTGACTATCATTCTTCTGAATTCTGATTGGTTTTATGTAACAACTCCAAAAATAGAACTGTGAGGTGTTACTTTGCATTGTTATTTTGTTATTTTTTTATTTGATATTTTATAAACAATACAAAATATACACTTACAAACGACAACATCATACAAACATTAACGACATCACACCTGCCCAGATAGACTAGAACACACCTCCATCTCCATTTACATCACACCTACCCAGACCCACTAGAACACTTCTCCATCTCCACTAACTACATCACACCTGTTCAGATTAGAGGTCGACCGATCATATTTTTTCAATGCCGATACTGATTATTGGAGGACCAAAAAAGCCGATACCGATTAATCGGCTGATTTTATTATTACTATTTTTTTAAATGTATTTGTAATCATGACAATTACAACAATACTGAATGAACACTTATTTTAAGTTAATATAATACATCAATAAAATCAATTTAGCCTCAAGTAAATAATGAAACATGTACAATTTGGTTTAAATAATGCAAAAACAAAGTGTTGGAGAAGAAAGTAAAAGTGCAATATGTGCAATATGTTCCATGTAAAATATGTGCCTTGTAAGATAGCTAACGTTTCAGTTCCTCAGAACATGAGAACATATGAAAGCTGGTGGTTTCTTTTAACATGAGTCTTCAATATTCCCAGGTAAGAAGTTTTATGTTGTAGTTATTATAGGAATTATAGGACTATTTCCCTCTATACCATTTGTATTTAATTAACCGTTGACTATTGGATGTTCTTATAGTCACTTTAGTATTGCCAGTGTAACAGTATAGCTTCCGTCCCTCTCCTCGCTCCTCCCTGGGCTCGAACCAGCAATACAACGACAACAGCCACCACATCTAAGCAGCGTTACCCATGCAGAGCAAGGGAAACAACCACCCCAAGGCTCAGAGCGAGTAGCCCCCGCTAACTAGCCAGCCATTTCACTTCGGTTACACCAGCCTCATCTTGGGAGTAGATAGGCTTGAAGTCATAGACAGCACAATGCGTGACGCACAACGAAGAGCTGCTGCCTACCACCGCTCAGTCAGATACTTAGATACTTGTATGCTTGTATGCTCAGTCAGATTATATGCAACGCAGGACATGCTAGAAAATATCTAGTAATATCATCAACCATGTGTAGTTAACTAGTGATTATGATTGATTGTTTTTACAAGATAAGTTTAATGCTAGCTGTAAGTTTAGCAACTTACGTTCTTGGCTTACTTCATTTGGCTTTACAAGTTAAATAAAGATTAAATAAAGGTGTAATTGAAAAAAAAAAAAAAACACATTGGCGCCCCCCATCTCCAATAACTACATCACACCTGCCCAGACCCACTAGAACACACCTCCATCTCCATTAACTACATCCATCTCTAGCACCCGCATCAGCACCATTTTATTTCTCTCCGTTGCACACTCACTTTCAACTTTTAGATAATAAAGCATTTTACCTTTCTATTGAATTAACAACAGAGGATTGGTTGATTTCCAGGTTTTAATTAAGTATAATATTTAAGTTGATTGATGAGAAAAGTATCATCCAACCATCGGGTATCTCACTGCACCCTCATATGCCATGTCTTGAAATATGCAGTCAGACAGATTAAAAGGAATTTTACATTATAATACTGTACTTCTGACAGCCAACTTTCTAATTCCTCCCATAACTTTATAACATCATAACATTCCCAGAAGGCATGGATTATTGAGTCATTGTTAGTTTTACACGTAAGACATGACTGTCGTTGTGCTGTAGAATTTGTGAATTTGACTTGTCAGTTGGAATAATGATCGATTTTTGTAGGGACACTTGTCACTACAGCCAATCAGTGAGCAGCTTCCCTTCCCCCACATCTCAGGCAGTTATGTTACTCACAACACTTCCCCTGCTTTCCTCAACAATGGAAAAGCCCACTGAGCTTGGATTTTTTTTTTTACAATTAGGAAATAATATTTAATGTTTTACTCGTACCTCAGCCAGCATTGTGAATGGTTAGGAAATAATATGTAATGTTTTACTTGTACCTCAGCCAGCATTGTGAATGGTGTCTGAGGCGGTGACATACTAGACCATGGCAGTAAGTCTTATACTTAGGTGTTTTTAGTTACGCATAAAAGGTCTGTGGTGGTTCTGTGGTTATAAGTTACTGACCTTGGAATACATTGTCTACCTGGCACACTGGCAGGGTCTGAATCAAACCCAATGTCCACCTGGCACACTGGCAGGGTCTGAATCAAACCCAATGTCCACCTGGCACACTGGCAGGGTCTGAATCAAACCCAATGTCCACCTGGCACACTGGCAGGGTCTGAATCAAACCCAATGTCCACCTGGCACACTGGCAGGGTCTGAATCAAACCCAATGTCCACCTGGCACACTGACAGGGTCTGAATCAAACCCAATGCACACCTGGCACACTGACAGGGTCTGAATCAAACCCAATGTCCACCTGGCACTGTTCATTATATACATCTACATGATGTATTATTACACCATGTAGGAGCAGTATAGACCTAGTCTGTTCATTATATACATCTACATGATGTATTGTTACACCATGTAGGAACAGTATAGACCAACAGTAGCTAGCTACTTATTTAGATGTTTGACTTAATGAATCTGCCTTATTCGCACTAATCAATCAACACATTCAGGTCTTTGTATGTCTCAATACAATAGTATTATTGAATTAATTCCATGTAAAATAATCTTTGTCTGAAAATAAAATATGATCCTCAACTGCGTTTCCCCTCCAGTCAGCAGACGGCGATGTGCGTCTTTCAGGCGACGTTGTTAGCGTGACGTATAATCTAGTGGACGGTTCTTCAGAAACGGCTCGTCAACCACCTCGGTAGCTTGCTAACCAACATAGCCGAAAGATTCAAGCTATTTATACGCCTTCGGTGTATATTAGCTACTGTGTACTCGACACACTTCTGTCGTATCTACTTGTTAACCTATTTAATGTAATATTACGTTATTTTGTATTAGTCAGCTATAGTAGCTGGCTGGTTAAGTTAGCACAAGCCTAGTCGCTAATGATAACTAGCTAACATCCCTGACCATGAGCTCCCTAAACTTCTCTCCTCCTGTTAAAGAAGAGGAGGTCTGCTGGACGGAGAAAGAAGCTCTGGGGCTGAACATTGTCGTGAAAGAGAAGAAGGAAGAAGAGGATATTACAGTGAACAAAGAAGAGAAAGACGTTTTTGGAATGAAGGATGAAGAGGGGGAGATTACTGTCACATTAGAGGAGGACGAAGAAGAGGAGAGTGGTGATCTGATTAACACCAGTAAATACAGTGAGTACTATTTTATAAAACAGGGACATTGATCGGATTATCACCATTAAATACAGTGAGCACTAACTTATAAAACAGGGACATTGATCTGATTATCACCAGTAAATACAGTGAGTACTATCTTAATAAGGGCCCAAACTCTGCAGTTGTTGAACTAATGTGTGATTTTTAAAAGGGCGTTATACGCTTGAATATGTTTTTGTACTGTATGAATTGTTCATGACGTCCTCCAGTGATTTTTAACATTTCCTGTTGAAAAGTGACATAAATACAGTAAAGTATAAACACACTAATGGGAAACAAATAAATGTTTTGAGCAAAATAGTGTTTTTTTAGACAACTGCAAACTAGAAGGAGTGAGTGATGTCATAGTAAGCCCTTCAAGGAGTTGGCTTGATGGGAAGTCGTGACGTCATCCAATAGGCGACTGATCTGTACTTGACCATCTGATCATTTATCACTCCAGTGTTAATCTGCAAAATTGTAATTTTTCGCCTACCTCCTCATGCCTTTTGCACACAATGTATATAGACTCCCCTTTTTTTCTACTGTGTTATTGACTTGTTAATTGTTTACTCAATGTGTAACTCTGTGTTGTCTGTTCACACTGCTATGCCTTATCTTGGCCAGGTCGCAGTTGCAAATGAGAACTTGTTCTCAACTAGCCTACCTGGTTAAATAAAGGTGAAATAAATAAAAATAGTCCTAGGTCTTTGTTGTTAGGTGAAGTTATGGGTCCTACAGTAGATTTATGTTGTACAGTGAGGGGGAAAAGTATTTGATCCCCTGCTGATTTTGTACGTTTGCCCTCTGACAAAGAAATTATCAGTCTATCATTTTAATGGTAGGTTTATTTGATCAGGGAGAGACAGAATAACAACAAAAAATCCAGAAAAACGCATGTCAAAAATGTTATAAATTGATGTGCATTTTAAAGAGGGAAATAAGTATTTGACCCTCCCCTCTCAATTAGAAAGATTTCTGATTCCCAGGTGTCTTTTATACAGGTAACGAGCTGAGATTAGGAGCATACTCTTAAAGGCAGTGCTCCTAATCTCAGTTTGTTACCTGTATAAAAGACACCTGTCCACAGAAGCAATCAATCAGATTCCAAACTCTCCACCATGGCCAAGACCAAAGAGCTCTCCAAGGATGTCAGGGACAAGATTGTAGACTTACACAAGGCTGGAATGGGCTACATCGCCAAGCAGCTTGGTGAGAAGGTAACAACAGTTGGTGCGATTATTCGCAAATGGAAGAAACACAAAAGAACTGTCAATCCCTCGGCCTGGGGCTCCATGCAAGATCTCACCTCGTGGAGTCGCAATAATCACGAGAACGGTGAGGAATCAGCCCAGAATTACACGGGAGGATCTCGTCAATTATCTCAAGGCAGCTGGGACCATAGTCATCAAGAAAACAATTGGTAACACACTACGCCGTGAAGGACTGAATTCCTGCAGCTTCCGCAAGGTCCCCCTGCTCAAGAAAGCACATATACATGCCCGTCTGAAGTTTGCCAATGAACATATGAATGATTCAGAGGACAACTGGGTGAAAGTGTTGTGGTCAGATGAGACCAAAATGGAGCTCTTTGGCATCAACTCAACTCGCCATGTTTGGAGGAGGAGGAATGCTGCCTATGACCCCAAGAACACCATCCCACCTGTCAAACATGGAGGTGGAAACATGCTTTGGGAGTGTTTTTCTGCTAAGGGGACAGGACAACTTCACCGCATCAAAGGGACGATGGACGGGGCCATGTACCGTCAAATCTTGGGTGAGAACGTCCTTCTCTCAGCCAGGGCATTGAAAATGGGTCTTGGATGGGTATTCCAGCATGACAATGACCCAAAACACACGGCCATGGCAACAAATCAGTGGCTTAAGAAGAAGCACATTAAGATCCTGGAGTGGCCTAGCCAGTCTCAAGACCTTAACCCCATAGAAAATCTGTGGAGGGAGCTGAAGGTTCGAGTTGCCAAACGTCAGCCTCGAAACCTTAATGACTTGGAGAATATCTGCAAAGAGGAGTGGGACAAATCCCTCCTGAGATGTGTGCAAACCTGGTGGCCAACTACAAGAAACGTCTGACCTCTGTGATTGCCAAGAAGAGTTTTGCAGAGGGGTCAAATACTTATTTCCCTCATTTAAAATGCAAATCAATGTAACATTTTTGACACACGTTTTTCTAGATTTTTTGTTGTTATTCTGTCTCTCCCTGATCAAATAAACCTACCATTAAAATTATAGACTGATCATTTCTTTGTCAGTGGGCAAACGTACCAAATCAGCAGGGGCTCAAATACTTTTTTTCCCTCAATGTATGGGTCCTACAGTAGGTCTATGTTATTGTTAGGTGAAGTGATGGGTCCTACAGTAGGTGTATGTTATTGTTAGGTGAAGTTATGGGTCCTACTGTAATATTCAGAACACATTGTGAAAACTAAAATCTTCGCTCACCATTTTGGCTCTATGCAGATATTTTAAATCCATAAATAGTGGTTTCTGCAATTCATTTTAAATGAATTTATTTGCAAATTATGGTGGAAAATAAGTATTTGGTCAATAACAAAAGTTTATCTCAATACTTTGTTATATACCCTTTGTTGGCAATGACAGAGGTCAAACGTTTTCTGTAAGTCTTCACAAGGTTTCACACACTGTTGCTGGTATTTTGGCCCATTCCTCCATACAGATCTCCTCTAGAGCAGTGATGTTTTGGGGCTGTTGCTGGGCAACAAGGACTTTCAACCCCCTACAAAGATTTTCTATGGGGTTGAGATCTGGAGACTGGCTAGGCCACTCCAGGACCTTGAAATGCTTCTTACAAAGCCACTTCTTTGTTGCCCGGGTGGTGTGTTTGGGATCATTGTCGTGCTGAAAGACCCAGCCACGTTTCATCTTCAATGCCCTTGCTGATGGAAGTTTTTACCAAAAAGTTCTATTTTGGTTTCATCTGACCATATGACATTCTCCCAATCTTCTTCTGGATCATCCAAATGCTCTCTAGCAAACTTCAGACGGGCTTGGACATGTACTGGCTTAAGCAGGGGGACACGTCTGGCACTGCAGGATTTGAGCCCCTGGCGGCGTAGTGTGTTACTGATGGTAGGCTTTGTTACTTTGGTCCCAGCTTTCTGCAGGTCATTCACTAGGTCCCCCCGTGTGGTTCTGGGATTTTTGCTCACCGTTCTTGTGATCATTTTGACCCCACGGGTGAGATCTTTCGTGGAGCCCCAGATCGGGGGAGATTATCAGTGGTCTTGTATGTCTTCCATTTTCTAATAATTGCTCCCACAGTTGATTTCTTCAAACCAAGCTGCTTACCTATTGCAGATTCTGGTGCAGGTCTACAATTTTGTTTCTGGTGTCCTTTGACAGCTCTTTGGTCTTGGCCATAGTGGAGTTTGGAGTGAGACTGTTTGAGGTTGTGGACAGGTGTCTTTTATACTGATAACAAGTTCAAACAGGTGCCATTAATACAGGTAACGAGTGGAGGACAGAGGAGCCTCTTAAAGAAGAGGTCTGTTGAGAGCCAGAAATCTTGCTTGTTTGTAGGTGACCAAATACTTATTTTCCACCATAATTTGAAAATAAATTCATTAAAAATCCTACAATGTGATTTTCTGGAAAAAAAATTCTCATTTTGTCTGTCATAGTTGAAGTGTACCTATGATGAAAATTACAGGCCTCTCATCTTTTTAAGTGGGAGAATTGCACAATTGGTGGCTGACTAAATACTTTTTGCCCCACTGTATACTACATCCATAACTAGCGGTTTCCTCATTACCAAATCAAATCAAATGTTATTTGTCACATACACATGGTTAGCAGATGTTAATGCGAGTGTAGCGAAATGCTTGTGCTTCTAGTTCCGACAATGCAGTAATAACCAACAAGTAATCTAACTAACAATTCCAAAACTACTGTCTTATACACAGTGTAAGGGGATAAAGAATATGTACATAAGGATATATGAATGAGTGATGGTACAGAGCAGCATAGGCAAGATACAGTAGATGGTATCGAGTACAGTATATACATATGAGATGAGTATGTAAACAAAGTGGCATAGTTAAAGTGGCTAGTGATACATGTATTACATAAGGATACAGTCAATATAGAGTACAGTATATACGTATGCATATGAGATGAATAATGTAGGGTAAGTAACATTATATAAGGTAGCATTGTTTAAAGTGGCTAGTGATATATTTACATCATTTTCCCATCAATTCCCATTATTAAAGTGGCTGGAGTTGAGTCAGTGTCAGTGTGTTGGCAGCAGCCACTCAATGTTAGTGGTGGCTGTTTAACAGTCTGATGGCCTTGAGATAGAAGCTGTTTTTCAGTCTCTCGGTCCCAGCTTTGATGCACCTCGCCTTCTGGATGATAGCGGGGTGAACAGGCAGTGGCTCGGGTGGTTGATGTCCTTGATGATCTTTATGGCCTTCCTGTAACATCGGGTGGTGTAGGTGTCCTGGAGGGCAGGTAGTTTGCCCCCGGTGATGCGTTGTGCAGACCTCACTACCCTCTGGAGAGCCTTACGGTTGAGGGCGGAGCAGTTGCCGTACCAGGCGGTGATACAGCCCGCCAGGATGCTCTCGGTTGTGCATCTGTAGAAGTTTGTGAGTGCTTTTGATGACAAGCCGAATTTCTTCAGCCTCCAGCCTCCTGCTGTCTGTGTGAGTGGACCAATTCAGTTTGTCTGTGATGTGTATGCCGAGGAACTTAAAACTTGCTACCCTCTCCACTGTTGTTCCATCGATGTGGATAGGGGGTGTTCCCTCTGCTGTTTCCTGAAGTCCACAATCATCTCCTTAGTTTTGTTGACATTGAGTGTGAGGTTATTTTCCTGACACCACACTCCGAGGGCCCTCACCTCCTCCCTGTAGGCCGTCTCGTCGTTGTTGGTAATCAAGCCTACCACTGTTGTGTCGTCCGCAAACTTGATGATTGAGTTTGAGGCGTGCGTGGCCATGCAGTCGTGGGTGAACAGGGAGTACAGGAGAGGGCTCAGAACGCACCCTTGTGGGGCCCCAGTGTTGAGGATCAGCGGGGAGGAGATGTTGTTGCCTACCCTCACCACCTGGGGGCGGCCCGTCAGGAAGTCCAGTACCCAGTTGCACAGGGCGGGGTCGAGACCCAGGGTCTCGAGCTTGATGACGAGCTTGGAGGGCACCACGGTGTTGAACGCCGAGCTGTAGTCGATGAACAGCACTCTCACATAGGTATTCCTCCTGTCCAGATGGGTTAGGGCAGTGTGCAGTGTGGTTGAGATTGCATTCTCTGTGGACCTATTTGGGCGGTAAGCAAATTGGAGTGGGTCTAGGGTGTCAGGTAGGGTGGAGGTGATATGGTCCTTGACTAGTCTCTCAAAGCACTTCATGATGACGGATGTGAGTGCTTCGGGGCGGTAGTCTTTTAGCTCAGTTACCTTAGCTTTCTTGGGAACAGGAACAATGGTGGCCCTCTTGAAGCATGTGGGAACAGCAGACTGGTATAGGGATTGATTGAATATGTCCGTAAACACACCGGCCAGCTGGTCTGCGCATGCTCTGAGGGCGCGGCTGGGGATGCCGTCTGGGCCTGCAGCCTTGCGAGGGTTAACACGTTTAAATGTCTTACTCACCTCGGCTGCAGTGAAGGAGAGACCGCATGTTTTCATTGCAGGCCGTGTCAGTGGCACTGTATTGTCCTCAAAGCGGGCAAAAAGTTATTTAGTCTGCCTGGGAGCAAGACATCCTGGTCCGTGACTGGGCTGGATTTCTTCCTGTAGTCCGTGATTGACTGTAGACCCTGCCACATGCCTCTTGTGTCTGAGCCGTTGAATTGAGATTCTACTTTGACTCTGTACTGACGCTTAGCTTGTTTAATAGCCTTGCGGAGGGAATAGCTGCACTGTTTGTATTCAGTCATGTTACCAGACACCTTGCCCTGATTAAAAGCAGTGGTTCGCGCTTTCAGTTTCACACGAATGCTGCCATCAATCCACGGTTTCTGGTTAGGGAATGTTTTAATCATTGCTATGGGAAAGACATCTTCAACGCACGTTCTAATGAACTCGCACACCGAATCAGCGTATTTGTCAATGTTGTTATCTGACGCAATACGAAATATACCAGATATACTACATCCATAACTAGCTGTTTCCTCATTACCAGATATACTACATCCATAACTAGCGGTTTCCTCATTACCAGATATACTACATCCATAACTAGCGGTTTCCTCATTACCAGATATACCACATCCATAACTAGCGGTTTCCTCATTAGCAGATATACCACATCCATAACTAGCGGTTTCCTCATTACCAGATATACTACATCCATAACTTGCGGTTTCCTCATTACCAGATATTCAACATCCGTAACTAGCGGTTTCCTCATTACCAGATATACTACATCCGTAACTAGTGGTTTCCTCATTACCAGATATACTACATCCATAACTAGCGGTTTCCTCGTTAGCAAGGGGGAGTTTCTGCAACCAGATACACTACATCCATAATATTGTGAAGTCGTATCGGTTAATGTGACGACTGCTGCTCATCGAATGATTAGTGGTTTATAATTGCGTGATTAAATAAATCTGTCAATTATTAACTCATTAACCTGGGGCACCATGGGAAAATTAGTTTTATTGAGTTTCTATTTCCCAAATTATTAACTAAAATAATTTCAGAATATCGATTTTACAACAGTCGCTAATTAATCAATTTCCTCTACAGTCTCATTCTGAACGTCGCATAATCCGGGAATCTGCACAAACCCGAGTCCCACCAATGAGTCTGTACCACACCAATTTTAGTTGATTATTTATTTACTAGCAAGCTAAAATGATAATGAGATACACAAAACACAGTCTAGGCTATTGAATAGAACTTAGTACAACGGGCCAATGCACTATGATGCGTGTTACCCAAAATGGGGATTTAAAAGAGAGATAAAAAGAGAATGTACATGAGAGAAATGTACATTTATGTGCATTTGTCAGCTTTGCTTATTTTAATCCTAACCTTGCCCCGAATTGCCGCTATTATGGGTCGGAATATAATGATGTAATTACGTGTTAAAGGTCTCCGATGGTGGGTCTCTGCGTGGACCTGGTTCCTCGGATGTTTCACTTCTCTGGTGTTACTCTCTGGTTGTCCTCACGATGTCAGTGTCCTTGTCTTCGTGGTCTGTTTCCTCGCCCTTGTTCTAAAAGGGGTCTTCTGAGGACAGCCAGCACTGCAGCTCAGGGCTCACAGCATTAGGAATGAAAGCAGTGTAGATACACGATTCGATGGAGAGTGGTGACTGGGTGGTCCTGCTTGAATTCACCCTCTTAGACTCAGCTACTCATCCGTAGCAATGATTTGGTAGAAGGTTCCTTTGTCTTCAACCTCTTGTTGCATTTTGGGTTCATTGACTACTCAGACCTTGGCTGCAGCTCGGGTCACTTAGTTTAGCATGTTAATTCTTAACTCACATGTCTTATACCCTCGGGTGAGAAGTGGACGTTTACGCCTTTTACCAAGTTAAGAGGCTGGAGGTCTGTATTTTACTCAGATCCAATTTTAGACAACTAACTACACATTTCATCTTTACCAAAACATTCTCTTTGATTTGGACATTTTCCACATAATGTACAATGTATAAACATCAAGCGTATACTGGTGAAACTCTTGCCGTTCGAAACTCATTGTCCTAAAGTCCAATTATTGCATATTTAATTCTCTGAGGCTGGTTCTCTAGAGTGAGAGGACAAAGTAATTTTGTCTGCAACCAAATTGTGTATGCTTTGCCCTCGTGCCGCAATTTTGGCAAACACAGAAAGGGCCTATATTGACCAAAAGACCAAAAGTCGTTTGGCACATTGCTTAGAGTTTCAACAACTTTAATAACTTATTTCTAGCCTGCAATCATCGATTTTACTGCTAATGTGAAAACAAAACAAAATATGACTATTGTTGCTCATTTTAAGACAATTGTCAAATAATTTTAACATTCATTAGATGTCAATTGTTGCACAACATCATGGCTACGCTGTTGGCATCCCCTTTTTTTGTTGTGGGCCTTTTACCATATGTCTGATTTTGTTGTTCACACAGGAGAGAGACGGGACTACAGTGGGTCCTCGGGGGAGCTTCAACAACATCATGATGCTGACAAGGCAGAGAAGAGTCTCTCCAGATCAGTACACCTCAAGAAACATCAGCGGAGACCCACAGGGAAGAAATCTCACCGCTGCTCTGACTGTGGGAAAGGTTTTAAATCTTCATCAGAACTTAAAATACACCAACGAGTACACACAATAGAGAAATCTTACCACTGTTTTGATTGTGGGAAGAGCTACATAAGATCAAATTCACTAAAAGTACACATGAGAATTCACACAGGAGAGAAACCTTATAGCTGTGATCAATGTGGGAAGAGTTTTACTACATCCAGCCATCGGATTGTACACCAGAGAACACACACAGGAGAGAAATCTTATAGCTGTGATCAATGTGGGAAGAGTTTTACTCAGTCAAGCAACCTGTTATCTCACCAGAGAAAACACACAGGAGAGAAATCTTATAGCTGTTATCAATGTGGGAAGAGTTTTACTCAGTCAAGCAACCTGGTATCACACCAGAGAACACACACAGGAGAGAAACCTTATAGCTGTGAACAATGTGGGAAGAGTTTTACTACATCTAGCCATCTGACTGTCCACCAGAGAACACACACAGGAGAGAAACCGTATAGCTGTACTCAATGTGGGATTAGTTTTACTCACTCAAGCAGCATGTTATCACACCAGAGAAAACACACAGGAGAGAAATCTTATAGCTGTGATCAATGTGGGAAGAGTTTTGTTACATCTAGCCATCTGACTATACACCAGAGAACACACACAGGAGAGAAACCCCATAGCTGTGATCAATGTGACAAGAGATACTCTGATAAAAGATCTCTGATCAAACATCAGAAAATACATACATGAAGGAGTTGTTTCATGATATCAATGAAATAAAATCTCAGTGTAGAATGTTTAAACATTGTAGTAGGAGTATTTGAATAATGTAGAACCCAAATTGTTTGCCTCCTGTTCTATTGATTTCAGCATGATATGGGTATTAGCCTCATCAGTGGAAATTGTTTTGTACTTTGCTGCATTCATCTTTCCCTTAATCTTGATCAGTCTGCCAGTGCCTGCCATTGAAAACTATCCCCACTGCATGATGCTGCCAACACCATGCTTCACCGTAGGGATTGGGTCTGGTTTCCTCCAGACGTGACGCTTGACATTCAGGCCAAGAGTTCAATCTTGGTTTCATCAAACCAGAGAATCTTGTGAGGCCTTTTGGCAAACTCCAAGTGGGCTGTCATGTGACTTTTATTGAGGAGTGGCTTCCGTCTAGCCACTCTATCGTAAAGGTCTGATTAGTGGAGTGCTGTATAGATGGTTGTCCTTCTGGAAGGTTCTCCCATCTCCACAGAGGAACTCTGGAGCTCTGTCAGAGTGACCAGTGGGTTATTGGTCACCTCCCTGACCAAGGCCCTTCTCCCCTGATTGTTCTGTTTGAAATGGATGCCAGCTCTAGGAAGATGGTGGTTTCAACCGTCTTACATTTTAGAATGATGGAGGCCACTATGTTCTTAGGGACCTTCAATACTGCAGAAATGTTTTGGTACCCTTCCCCAGATCTGTGCTTTGACACAATCCTGTCTCGAAGCTCTACGGACAATTCCTTCGAAGGCATGGCTTGGTTTTTTCTCTGGCATGAATTTATGGCAGGTGGGCTCCAATGAAGTTGTAGAAACATCTCAAGGATGATTAATGGAAACAGAATGCACCTGAGCTCAATTTTGAGTCTCATAGCAAAGGGTCTAAATAAGGTATTTCTGTTTTTCACTTTGTCATTATCGGGTATTGTGATGTCATTATGGGGTATTGTGTGTAGGTTGATGAGGAAAATATTATTTAATCCATTTTAGAATAAGGCTGTAACGTAACAAAATGTGGAAAAAGTCAAGGGGTCTGAATACTTTCTGAATGTTCTGAATATGCTGTTGGTTTACTGTTAGAATAAGTTGTATGACTACACCAATACTGTTAAAGCAACGATGCAGAGACCTAGAAAATACATGGCCAACCTTGCTGCTAGAGATCTAGCTACTGGGTGCAGGTTTCTGTTCCAGCCCTGCACTAACAGCTGACATTGTGCTGATTATTTGGATTAGACACTTCAACTATTCAATCATGTCTTGTTTTGGAGTCAGATGGATGTCTATACCCACTTCCCATTTCCACAGGTGTTCTTTATGATAGGAAATAAAGGGCTGATTCACAGAATGAACTATAGTGTCTTTTTGAGTCATTGAACATTCCCTGTTTGTCTGGTTTATTGAGTTACTCTAATTTGGTCTGATGATATTGTGCAATCATTATTTAATTCTGCTACATTTACAAATGATTAAATTATTTTAAGCTTTATTTAGCTAGGCAAGACAGTTAAGAAACAATTCTTATTTACAATGATGGCCTACCGGGGAATATTGGGTTAACTGCCTTGTTCTGGGGCATAACGACAGATTTTTACCTTGTCAGCTCGGGGTTTCTGGCCCAATGCTCTAATCACTAGGCTACCTGCCGGCCCATAGGCATGTCCAAAGCAGACATGATGGATTAGTATTGACCTCATAGACATGTCCAATGCAGACATGATGGATTAGTATTGACCTCGTAGACATGTCCAATGCACTTGTTCATGTGGTTTGTAGTTTCGATACTGAAACAGGATTTGCTAATCCTCCCACATTGTTTCCATGTTGCTGAGATGTTTTCTCCATTTGAAATGATACTGTTAGAAATAGGTAAAGCACTCACACATCTGAGAACTTGTGTGTTCATCATTAGTTAATAACTTGAAAGAAAACAAAAGGCTGATTGATACTGATCAGTGTGTGGGTTTTCTTTTTCATCAGACAATTGAGGCTCATATTGACCATGTTGAAGGAGAACAGATTAGACTCAATGAAGCCGACCATGATGAAGGAGCCAGATTAGACTCATGATCAGTGGTGGAAAAAGTACCCAATTGTCATACTTGAGTAAAAGTATAGATACCGTCATAGAAAGTTACCCAGTAAAATACTACTTGAGTAAAAGTCTAAAAGTATTTGGTTTTAAATATACTTAAGTATCAAAAGTAAAAGTATGAATCATTTCAAATCCCTTCTATTAAGCAAACCAGACGGCACCATTTTCTTGTTTTTTTATTTACGGATAGCCAGGGAAACACTCCATCACTCAGACATAATTTACAAACGAAGCATTTGTGTTTAGTGAGTCCGTCAGATCAGAGGCAGTAGGGAAGACCAGTGATGTTCTCTGTTTAGTGAGTCCGCCAGACTATAGGCATTAGGGATGACCAGAGATGTTCTCTTGATAAGTGCTGAATTGGACCATTTTTCTGTCCTGCTAAGCATTCAAAATGTAACTAGTACTTTTGGGTGTCAGCGAAAATGTATTAAAAAGTACATTATTTTCATTTAGAAATGTAGTGAAGTAAAAGTACAAGTTGTCAAAAATAAAAATAGTAAGTACAGATTCCCCAAAACAACTACTTCAGTAGTACTTGAAATAACGTTTACTTAAGTACTTTACACCACTGGTACTGTGTTACAGCTGCTCTCTCCTCCTCAATGTCATGAACTAGACCATGTACTGTGTGACAGCTCCTGCTCATTGCCATAAAATTAAGTCCAAAGCCCTCTCCTCCACGGTTTCCCCAACCTAAACTCACTGAGATGAGGTCCAAAGCCCTCTCCTCCATGGTTTCCCCAAACTAAACTCACTGAGATGAGGTCCAAGGAGGTGAAGTCTATTAGAGGTGGTTTGGTTAACCACATTGGTTACTTTGCCTGAAAACTTATTAGGTTCCCAAGCACTTTCATTTGGCATCCATGTTTCATGGAAAGAGACTAAGTTTAACCCAGAGTGTACCATTGGGTTTGATTCAGACTATGCCAGTGTGCCAGGTGGACATTGGGTTTGATTCAGACCCTGCCAGTGTGCCAGGTGACATTGGGTTTGATTCAGACCCTGCCAGTGTGCCAAGTGGACATTGGGTTTGATTCAGACCCTGCCAGTGTGCCATGTGGACATTGGGTTTGATTCAGACCCTGCCAGTGTGCCAAGTGAACATTGGGTTTGATTCAGACCCTGCCAGTGTGCTAGGTGGAAATTGGGTTTGATTCAGACCCTGCCAGCATGGCCAGAAATGTATTCTAAGGTCAGTAACTTATAACCATAGAACCACCACAGACCTTTCATACATGACTAAAAACACCTAAGTATTCGATTTACTGCCATGGTCTAGTATGTCACTGCATCAGACACCATTCACAATGCTGGCTGAGGTACGAGTAAAACATGACATATTATTTCCTAACCATTCACAATGCTGGCTGAGGTACGAGTAAAACATGACATATTATTTCCTAACTGTAAAAAACTCCCCACTCCTTAATCAACTAGTCTCCCACTGTTTAACCAGAATAACATGAGTTGTGTCCTTTAGACTGTTAGTTCATAATCATATTCAGCTACTTAGATGTCATGTATTGTCATGTTATGTTCTCTATAATGAAACATCACCAAGTGAAATAAAGTTGATAAGATACTCTTAATAGACATCAAAGAAAAAATGGTTGTTCAGAAATCATTCATTATCTTGTTGCTCTCGTGAAATGTACAAAATATTTGAATAATTGCAAGGAACATTGCATAATGCACATGGACCGTAAGAAATCCTGAATGTATTGAAATGCCTGGAGGGGATGTGTTAATTCATAACCCATCATTTATACCTGTTAATTCATAACCCATCATTTATACCTGCTAATTCATAACCCATCATTTATACCTGCTAATTCATAACCCATCATTTATACCTGCTAATTCATAACCCATCATTTATACCTGCTAATTCATAACCCATCATTGTTTGTCAGCTAGCTGGTTTGCTAAGTTAGCTTGGAACTAGGCTAGTCGCTAATGCTAGCTAGCTAACATCCCTGACCATGAGTTCACTAAGCTACTCTCCTCCTGATAAAGAAGAGAAGGTCTGCTGGACAGAGAAAGAAGCTCTTGTGAAAGAGGAGGAGGAAGAGAAGGATGTTACAATACAAAAACAAGTAGAGGGTGAGGCTGTTACCGTGAAAGAAGAAAAGAAAGACATTTCAGTGAAAGACAAGGAAGACGCGTTCAGAGTGAAAGAGAATTTCACAGTAAAAGAAGAGGAAGCAGTTTTTGGAGTGAATGAAGAGGCGGGGGAGATGACTGTCACATTGAAAGAGGAGGAAGAAGAGGTTGGAGATCAGTTTAACACCAGTAAGTACCTTCTCTGCAGTCGTTGAACAAATATGCAGTAAAGGGGTTCTACACTTTAATGTTGTTCTGTAGGAATGGCTGAAGCTACACTGTAACGTGTAGAACATCAAGAGTGGACCATTAACAAAACATTAACAATTGATCAAATGCATCCAATGACAATGCCTGAAATACTGTAGTCCTCAATATCTCCTATTACATTAGCCCAATATGTAGTCTTAGTGGGGCAATCAGCAGTTGTTACATCCATTTTGGGACTTATACATTCATGATATGTACTCATTGTTTCTTGAAGAAATCACTTATAAATGCCTCATGAGCTTAGTTCAACTGTCGTACCCTATCAGAACCCAGAATATAAGCTTTTTTTACTCCAATGTTTGTCAGTAAATATAAACAAACACTGTATATCCTCAAAACATGCTTAAAACTAGAATGTTGATATCATGGAGGGTTGCATTTCTTCAGCCCCATCCCTCAGCTTTTTACCGAAATGGGCAGGGAGTACGCTTTGTTATTGTTTCTACTGCTGATTGCTGCCCCCGTTTCTCCTCAAGGTCCAAGGACTGTATGTTATTTTCAGAGGTAGACTGGCTCTGGCAGCTAAAATAATCAAATATTCCATCGAAATGGGAATCGATTCTCAATTGCGATACATTTCTAGAAACATAAATTGCTGAACTTAAATATCACATCAAAATAATTTCACACAATAGGGATAGGGGGCAGCATTTTCACTTTAGATGAATTGCGTGCCCATAGTGAACTGCCTCCTACTCTGTCCCAGATGCTAATATATGCATATTATTATTACTATTGGATAGAAAATACTCTGAGGTTTCTAAAACTGTTTGAATTATGTCTGTGAGTATAACAGAACTCATAGGGCAGGCAAACTTCCAAACAGGAAGTGGAAATTCTGGGGCTGGTTGATTTTCCACTCATCGCCTATTCACATCCCAGTAAGATATGGATCTGTTCGCACTTCCTACGCCTTCCACTAGATGTCAACAGTCAGTAGAAGGTGGAATGAAGCCTCTAATGTGATGTGGGACCAGATGGCAGCTATTTGAGTCAGTGATCTGGCAGAATGCCAGTTCCTGGTTGCGAATATTACTCTTGATATCGCCTTGTGTTCCATTACTCTGTAGACAAAAACGATTGCTCCGGTTGGAACGTTATTGGATATATATGATAATAACATCCTGAAGATTGATTCTCTACTTAGTTTGACCAGTTTATTCGACCTGGAATATAACTTTTTGAAATCTTCGTCCGAGTTCGCCTGGACCAGCGCCAGCTTTTGGACATGTGAACTAAACCTGCTAGCAAAAGTAGCTAATTGGACACTAGTAATGGACATTATCGAACAAAACAACGATTTATTGCGGAACTAGGATTCCTTGCACTGCATTCTGATGAAAGATCATCAAAGGTAAGGGAATATTTATGATGTAATTTCTGTTCACTCCAACATGGCGGAGAAATATATTTACGTATGAGCGCTGTCTCAGATTATTGCATGGTATGCTTTTTTCGTAAAGTTTAAAAAAAATCTGACACAGCGGTTGCATTAAGAACCAGTGTATCTTTAATTATATGTAAAACATGTATCTTTCGTCAAAGTTTATGATGAGTGTTTCTGTTATATGACATGGCTCTCTGTAATTACTCTGGATATTTTGGAGGCATTTCTGAACATGGCGCCAAAGTAAACCAAGATTTGTGGATATAAATATGCATATTATCGAACAAAACATAAATGTATTGTGTAACATGATGTCCTATGAGTGTCATCTGATGAAGATTATCGAAGGTTAGTGATTCATTTGATCTCTAATTCTGCTTTTGTGACTATCTTTGGCTGGGAAAAATGGCTGTGTGTTTTTTTGGATTTGGTGGTGATCAAACATAAATACATGTTGTGTTTTCGCTGTAAAACATTTTTAAAAATCGGACACGATGGGTAGATTAACAAGATGTTTATCTTTCATTTGCTGTATTGGACTTGTTAATGTGTGAAAGTTAAATATTTCAAAAAAATATTTTTGAATTTCCCATGCTGCCTTTTCAGCGGAATGTTGGGGGGGGTTCCGTCAGTGGAACGTGTGTCCTAGACAAATATATTCACATAATACTTTTATATCACATCAAAATAATGTAATATTATACTTTCATATCACATCAAAATAATTTCAAATAATATTTTAATATCACATCAAAATAATTACTAATACTTTAACATCAAAATCCTTTAACACAATACTTTCATATCACATCAAAATAATTTCACATAATACTTTCATATCACATCAAAATAGGTAACCAGTCGCGACGCCCCAAACGGTAAACCAAATTGGTTTCTCGTCATTTCTCCTTCCTTCAGGCTTCTTTTTCTTCTTTGGACTTTATATGGTGGTTGGCAACCAACTTTAAGGTGCATTACCACCATCAACTGGACTGGAGTATGGACCTCTGTTCATCTTTTAATCACCCACGTGGGTATATACCAAGACAGTCATGAAGAGGGCACAACAAAAACCTTTTCCCCCTCAGGAGACTGAAAATATTTGGCATTAGTCCTCAGATCCTCAAAAGGTAATAGAGCTGCACTCCCAAGAGCATCCTGACCGGTTGCATCACCACCTGGTGTGACGTTCTGTGTTATACACTATAGCCCGTTACCATATAATATGTGATGGAATATTATTTGCTGTTGGCTTGTGTGGGTGTATGTGTTATGCAACATACTGTAGCTGACTTGAGACATTGTTAACAGTTTCAGGGCCATGGGCCTTTCCCGTTATGGAAAAATACAGAATAACATGAAGACAGGGACTGTGCAATGAGTTGTGGGGGACACATACAGAACGTAGTGTAGCAAACCACAGACTGTCTTTTGTTAGAACTCAAACTTAGCAATAACAGAAACCAGATATGTGATTAAGGTATCTCGGGTATGAGCGCATAGATACTCTACACAGCAACAGTTGCATCTATCAACTTCAGCGCCCGGGGGCTGGGACCAGCTCGTGTGCCAACAATCAACGATAGGTTGAGTAAGTTTAAACCACACTTGACCTCTACTCTGACAGGCCAGCTCGGAAGCAGGAACTACTTCTGTCAGAGTATTAAAGAAGATACCTTTAGGGTGTTGGCCAGTTCTCTGCTTGCCCTGCGAGGTGGGACAGAGAGCCCGTATATACGAAAATTGCATTTACCACTTATTGCTTAGCTAATAAACAATACATAGTATACAATCGGTGACTCATTGTCATATTTATCCTGATACCAGATTCGATTGACGCAACCCTTAACATGGTGACCCCGACATGATCTGGTGAAGGACTTCGCTGGACATTGGCGTGCCAGCCAATTGACCATTGCTGTCGTTGAACGGTGAGCCTCACAAACTAGACCGGTCAACTAAAAAAGGTAAGTAGACACCTGTTGTGAATGACTAAAGTTCTGCATATTGGCGTTATCCAAATTTAGTTTTGTGAGACATCTGTTTGATGTAAGTAACCAAATTGTATTAGTTTATATTGGTAAAGGATCATAAGGAATACATAGTGGTAATTGCAATTTTGAACTGATCGATCACTCTTGTGATATAACAAGTGAATGCAATGTACTAAATGGGTCGGTTTGTATGACGCGTACTCAGTTGTGTGTATGTGGGTAGATCTAAGAATTTACTAGTATGAGTGTGGGTGGAATCGCAATGTAACAGTGTATGTGTGTACTAGTGTGTATGTGGTCATTTTGAGAATTTACCGGAGTGAATGCCGTTTTTACTATATGTAAAACTTGAATGTAGTACACTGGGATGTAAGTGGGCGCGCTGCATCGATTGAATGATCTACGGATAAAAAGTGTTACATACATTGAATGGTCACCGAGTGTATGTAGTCCATTGGGTGTCAAGTTTGTGAAACATTGGCACCTAGTTTGAATGAAAGGTTTATAGATCCTATTGAGGGTTATAGTACCTAGTTATATCTTCTAGAGTTTCTTTGGATAATTTGGTTTCGACGGGGATAAAATATACTTCCATATTATATATTAAAATGACTGATCAGAGGATGGAGAAAGTGTTGAAGACATTTAAATCCACACTAGAAGTTAATGGTGGAAAGAATGGGAAGGACTGGAAGAAACGGGGAGAAAACCTATACAGGGAGTGGACAGAAGAGGGCAGTATTGCCGCGCCCAGTCGACGGGGAGCCTGGTTGAATACTGGAGACATAACGAAAAACATATAAAACCAGTTCAGAGTAGATTGAGAGTAAGGAGAATCCTCGCTGGGGAAAAGCTTGGACCTTTTAATTGTAATATTTTCTGGGACATGTCTCGGTGCCGGAGTTTGCGAATACAGACAATTATAAGAATATGGTTGTTGGCGGGGAAACTCAAGCATTTCAATAGCATTGGTGGTTCAGCGGTAAAGTTTTTGCCTACTACGCGGGAGACTGGGGTTCGTATCTCAGCCTTGACACTGATAGGCTCAAATTAATTCTGATTGTAATTCAAATATTTATAGGTTTTTCCCGGAAAGATACGGTTGTTAGTGTTTGTTCAAGATATGAACTGAATGTTTTAATAGTTTGTTTAGGTTGAATTGAGAGACTAATTAATTCAAAATAATGGCGAGGCAATTTCGATGTAATACGTTGTGTTGCCCAAATTATCTGCTGGAATAATATATTGAGACTGGAGTCTTATTTAAATTACTCATTAATAGAAGAGAAAGTTACCTAAATCTAATGAATTCTAAATAATAATGAAGAGACAATTACGATAGATTTGTGCCCATCGAAATGTTCTTATGAATTTAGCGATGTACGTAGTACGTTTAAATTTTGGGTTAGAGGAAGTTGTAAAGTAAAACTGCGTCATTACGTTGGATACACAATAACATTACTCAAATTGATTTGACCGTTGTTCTGGTACACTCTTTCTGTACTTCTGGCAGTACAATTTTGATTGAGAGATGTTGATTGATGTTGTAAGTTCTATTCAAGATCCAACAGTTGTGATAAATTGGGTTGGGTTTGTCGAACCTGTACCACTGCTGCTGCAGTTAGCCAACAACTGCAGGAGCAGTTGATTTGCAATTCGTTGAAAGTTGCTGTGGTCTGGGCTGGGCTGAGCGCATGTTGCTGAGATCACTCACAATGCACTTTTGCAGTCAGGCAAGGATGTTGTGACTGAGGGTGACAAAGAAAATGATTTGTGTCATTTAGAGGGAAATGCATGCATTATAGCTTTGAGTCACTTTTCAAAAGTTGCTAAAAAGTTCCAAATACATTTTTTAAAGTAGCTGAATATCGTTAGGATAGTCTGAAAAGATGGTAAAACTAGCAACAAAATTGCTAGGTGGTCATCACAGGTTGGTGGCGTTTATTGGGCTATATTTGGCTATAAGATAGGGAGGTCAGAATAGTTGAATCGTAAAAACGTTGTGGTAGTTGCCGGTTGTTGATTTTTCGTTTGATTGTTTAGGTAACACCAGTGAATTCGAACAAGAAGTTAACATATTCTAAACATTATCTGTTTTATTACGGGGAACAATGAAAGGTCTGCAAGTTGTATTGCTGGCTGAGTTTGTTTTATTTTAAAGGGACAGTGCACGTTTATCACAGTTGTGTGTGTCTAATGGCAGGGTCTTTAAGAAGCATTTTGGAGAGACTGTTTGAAGAGAGACTGAATGGGTTTTAGATATAACCATTAAGGACATTTAAAACGAATGAGTTGATAGATACAATATAATTATTAGGTTTTATTTGTAGTAAACGTTTGGGTTTGAGGGGATTTCATTAGTACAGCCCAGAGACAAGATATCTTAAAGGGGTACACTCACATATGGAATATTAGGAGTTTTAATTAAACAAGTGATAATTTTTTTAGATAAACGGTTCTTTAATATGTCTAATATGGTATGGAACATGAATGTAAAAGGGTGGTGTAACCTTTGACCTTTATCAGGGTTTTCTTTTGTGGTCTGATCAGCCACGAGGGCCATTTGGATAATGAATTTGTGGTCATTTGGGATACTGGTTTTAAAGGTAAATTCATTATAATGGAGTTTATAGCTCTTGGAAATAATTATAGTTGGAACCACAGAGGAGTCATAGACATTTAGTTAAAATTTGGAAACAACACATAGTTGTTACAGACAGATAGGGGAAAGGGCAGACAGAGGAGCCCTCCCCGCACTGCTGAGACCTTGAAGGTTTGAGAGCAGAGAGGAGAAGTTTTAGAAGGGGCGCCAGGACATGAGCAAAGATAACAGAATGGGTAGATAACAGTTACTAAGTGGAGACAAAAGGGGGAATTGGACATGTGGAGAATGAAAGGGGCGCTCCTACATGATAATGTCAGAACAGAAGGATAATTTACTAATCTTACCTAAGTAATTGTTTCGAGTAGGTAAGGTTGTTACCTAGGCAGAGCCAGGTATCAAAAGGGGGGATGGGTAAGTTGTGGTCTAGGATAGGATGGGGCCCATTGGATAATAAACTAATAAAAAATAAAAATAAATATATTCTAGCTCACAAATAGGTATAGAAGTTAAAGATATAATCAGATGGAACAAATGAGAAACTGTTTGTTAACCAAACCTATATGTCCAAGATTTTATGCATTACAGGTGAATTACAGGAGAAGGTGATTCACTCATTCAGGTCCCTGGGGAGAATAGATGGGAAGCAGCCCGTTGAGGGGGGGGGGAAGGATTCCTGGTGACAGCCTTTGCGGTGAGAATAGCTGAAAGAGCTACCTGGGGACATATCACACATTGCTGGAGGGTAAGACACACTGACACTGTCGAACAATCACAGTGTTAGAGAGGAGAACTGGAATCAACAGGATTCTGGGGGCCATCTCTCTAACGAAGACTTCCTTTTCCCATCATTTCATCCCTGTGTTTGTTCATAAAAGTGAGGGGTGTGTCTGACCTCTGGCTGCTGATGTGTTTTCCGGGAAAGGGTGGGGCTTTACAGGAGTGCTGGTCGTCCTGAGCTGTCTGATTGTTGGAGCCATATTCCTGATACACCATGGGCCCCCGAGAAGGCTAAAGAGGGTAACCTGACCCATAGTTTAGACGATGAGGATTTTATATTAACCAAGCATGTGGGATCCTTTAATCTGGATAAACAGGGAAGAAATTTAGATATTTGTTTGGTTTTACACCTGTGTATAGGAGGGTGCCAGTGTACCTGTGTAATGGGGGAGGGTGTCGGTATGGGGATTATATGATAACCATCTTGGGACAGTTTGGGATTGGAGAAGAGGGTATCCTTATAGCATAGGGGATCCCACAAAGGTGGATAGGTTTTCCATGATATGGGGAAAACCTGGGAGCACTGTTGAACTCTGTAAAGGTGATGAAATCCTACTAACCATTAGGTCCATTAAGCTTTCTGATGCAGGAACCTATACCCTCGGTCTGGAAAGGGATGGGGCTGACACGATGGGTGTGTTCTCTGTAAAAGTGCTGCCGAGGCCACAGCGGTCCCAGACGAACCAGAGCCAGACCCAGAAACACTCCTCCAGCACTCCAGGCCCAACCCTGCCTCCACCAACCAAAATACCAAACCCTATCCAGGTAATTAATGTTAAGGATATCACAGATAGCGACCAATTGCGTACTGAAACCGGATATGACGGTAGGGAAAATATGTGGATGGCATACATGCGATATACTGTCAAAACGTTACAAAGGAAGGACTGTGTTATTTGTGGCCAAACTAGGCCTGTATTGGCTACTCATCCATTTGCCTTGGGAAAGGGGGAAGGATGGAGGTGTATACTGGAAAGTTTTACCATGTTAAACACAACTCCACCCTTTGTAAGACTCTGTCTCTAGTGTTCCCGGAAGTCCCTCCTCAAAAGGCTCCATGGGGTGTTAAGGCGTACGGAGGTAACTACAGTTGCATCACTGGTACAGGTAGGGGTTTTGACTATGGGCGGTTGCCTGCAGCAGATTGTAATAGTAACATAACAATTAATGCCACCTGGCCAGTGAAAGGCTTGAATCAAACTAAGGGTGTTGCTGATGTATGGTGGATGTGTGGCCCAAACAGGCATTTAACACCTGTCCTGAGAGATAACTGGCAGGGTATGTATGCTTTAGCCAGTCTGATAATACCACTAACCATTATTGAAGTTACAGCTAATCAGCTCCTGGGATCTACTAGAAAAGCACCTAGTGATGTTCACCCGTACTCCAGATACAGTGGGGCAAAAAAGTATTTAGTCAGCCACCAATTGTGCAAGTTCTCCCACTTAAAAAGATGAGAGGCCTGTAATTTTCATCATAGGTACACTTCAACTATGACAGACAAAATTAGGGGAAAAAATCCAGAAATTCACATTGAAGGATTTTTAATGAATTTATTTGCAAATTATGGTGGAAAATAAGTGTCAATGTCATATTTATCCTGATACCAGATTCAATTGACGCAACCCTAACACCTCATGGTCGGAGATGTTAGCCAGCTAGGCTAATGCTAACTAACCGCTAGCTGAATAATAACAACACCGTAAATATGAAATTAAATCGGATAACTAACTAGACGACAGAAGTGGGTTTAAAACACAATGGCTAATATACACTAAAGCGTCTAAAGAGCTTTATTGGTTTGTCTATTTTGTCTAGCAAGCTACCGAGTTGTCTGACAAACTGTTGCTGCTGTTGAAAGAAACGTTCCATCCACTAGATTATACGTCACACCAGCAACATCGCCTTAAATTCCCAGACCGCCATCTGTTGACTGGAGTCTGTAACGCAGTTGAGTAAAATGTATATTTTATTAACAGACACGTTAAAGTGTAGGAAGCATGAGTTTTTGGTCCCGGGGATAGAAATGTATAAAGTTACACCGTACATTAACAATTTATGTTTTAGTAACTACATTTGTTGGTTTGGTGTCAAATAAGCCTCTCTTTATATGTTATTTGCCGAATCTCAGTTTTCCATGTGGGTTTGATGCTAAAGTTCCCTCTTTCAAGTTGGTAGATAACTGGAAAATCAAATCAAATGTTATTGGTCATGTATACATGGTTAGCAGATGTTAATGCGAGTGTAGCGAAATGCTTGTGCTTCTATTTCTGACATTGCAGTAATATCTAACAAGTAATCTAACAATTCCCCAACAACCACCTAATACATACAAATCTAAAGAGGTGAATGAGAATATGTACATATAAGTATATGGATGAGCGATGGCCGAGCGGCAATGGCGGACTGGCCGTAGGGAGCACCAGGACATTTCCCCGTGGCCTTAGGGTCGTTTTGGCCTGAGGGTCGTTTTGGCCTGCTGTGAATAATCAACTTGACCAGAGATAATATAGCAAGCAGGAATGAGTTGATGGAGAATCCATGCATCAGGCGCGACTCTCACTCTCTCGCTGCAGTGTCCCTGCGCAGAAATTACATCACTCCGCGACGCACAAAGCAACCGTCAACATGCTTCTCTACCGAGAACATTTTAGACAAGTCACACTGCGAAATGGACGGTCAGAAAAGGAAAGATGGAGCAGAGAGGGAGAGAATAAAAAAGAGAAAGACCCTTGCCACAGACGCAGCTAAATGCTGCAAAATAAGCGACATATTTGCCAGTAAGGGACCAGGTCATTCAAAAACACACACACTGGTACACACACACGACACCCAGCATAGCTAGCTAAGTAGCCTAGCTAATAATAGTGACACAGCGGCCTGGAGGCTAAACAGTTTGCACTTCTTACGTCTTCATGGAGGAATTATATCATAGCAATGAGTGCAACATAGCGATCAGAATATGACATTGAAGGCAAAATGTTTCAACTACCATAATTTCCGGACTATAAACCGCTACTTTATTCCCAGGCTTTGAACCTCGCGGTTTATACAATTACGCGGCTAATTTATAGATTTTTCCCGCTTTCAAAAAAACTGAGCACCGTCACATATTGTGACATAAATCGAGCGCGCTAAAACTTCCCATCATTCTGATTACGGTAGTAATTTGTCACCCTCATCATGGCAAAGACACAGAGAAATGCATATGATGCAGCTTTCAAGTTGAAGGCATCGATCTGGCTGTTGGAAAAGGAAATAGAGCTGCTGCACGGGAGCTTGGCCTTAATGAGTCGATAAGACATTGGAAACAGCAGCGTGAGGAACTGACTCAGTGCAAAAAGACAACAAAAGCTTTCAGAGGGAAGAAAAGCAGATGGCCCAAAGTATTTGCAGTCACTCGACATCAGTGTAAATCGTGCATTTAAGGTGGCGCTCCGTGTTCAGTGGGAGGCTTGGATGACAAGTGGGGAGAAATCCTTCACTAAAACAGGCCGCATGCGAAGAGCAACTTATGGTCAAGTCTGCCAGTGGGTCCTGACAGCGTGGAGTATTGTCAAAGAATCCACTATCATCAACAGGTTTCGAAAGGCTGGACTGCTGCGTGTTGAAGGGGCAGCATGAGCTCAGCTGGATGAAAGTGACGAGAGCGACAATGAAAACGATCCAACATCAGATGAAGCAATTCTGAGGCTATTCAACTCCGACACCGAAGGAGATGACTTCAGTGGTTTCAGTGCACAGGAGGAGGAAGATGGTGACCAATGACTTTCTTGGTAGGCTACTGTTTAATTTTTGTTACAAGCCGTGTTTCGTTAAAGCATATTTATTTTTGTTACAAGCCGTGTTTCGTTTAAAGGCTGTGTAAAGTTAATTTGTTTCAATGTACCGGTAGAAATGTGTGATTTATTTATGTACAAAATACATATTTTTTTATAATTCAGTGGGTGCGGTTTATATTCAGGTGCGCTTAATAGTCCAGAAATTACGGTAATAGTAAAAACCTAGAATATGGACTTGCCAGGACTCGGTCATGACTCATGCCACATAAGCTGGGGAAAGTGTACATACACTGCACAGCGAAACAGACTACAGTAACGTAACCATAATACATCCATGAACGTAACCCAGTAGCCTGTGTGACACAGCACAGGAAATGACAAAGATCATTAACACCATTAGTACCAGAATTACAAGGTGCAGAAGGAAGCAGCAGCAGCACTAGAGCTTCAGGTCCTCCTGCAGAACTGTAGATGGTGGTCAGTTCAGAGTCAGACTCAGAGCAGGAAACTTCAGGAACAACTTCAGAGCACAAACCTAAACATGTAGGCTATGATTTTAGATTAATATGAGCTTTATTTCTGAGATTATCAGTGGGACTGTAATCAGGCATACAATCGATGACTGCACATGTAATACAAGTTTAAATTTAGGTTATTTACAATGTTAATCAAATTTTTGTCACACCTGCTCCCGCTCTTCCTCCCTCTGGCGCTCGAGGGCGCCAGACTCCCCAACATTACGCACTCAAGCCACTTTCAGTACACACACCTGCCTTTCCCCGTCACGCACATCAGCGCTCATTGGACTCACGTGGACTCAATTACTTGTGTAATTTCCTTCCCTATAACTGCCTGTTTCCTAGCTCTGTTCCCTGCTTCGGGATTGTTTGTCATATGGCCTTGTTTATCCGTGTGCTGACGCTGTTCCTGTGCGTATTCTTTGTCCGTTCCAGAATAAATGTTTGACTCCCCGTACCTGCTTCTCCTGTCCGGCATCGGTTCTTACAATTCTGCAGAGCAACTAGATGTGCAGAGTTAGAGCGAGAGAGGTTCAGAGCCCAGTATAGGGAAAATAGAAAGGGACATTGAAAGCAATGAAAATCCGTTTGATTATTTTGCCTGTCCTCAGTCCAAGGATTTTGACTTATTTTTTCAGTATCACCCAAAACAAACCCCTCAAAGAGTCATTCCCAATGTACTCCACTCCAAAGATGGCACAAACAGAAAATGTCTGACATACTTTTAAGTAACTCCCTCCTTGTTCTGCTCAGTATGTCTTGTCATTTGCAAAACCTTCAGCCAGTGATAGTGCATTTGTCAAAGGAGGCCTGGAAACATGCCCATCAGAGAGTACAGGAACATGAGAGAAGCAAGACCCATAGAGAAAGTGCAGAAGCTTTTTACCTCAGAGCCAGCAAAGCAGACATCCATTCCCTTCTGAGTGATACACAAATGTCAGTTCAACGAGACCAGGTCAGAAAGAGGAGGCAGGTCATAGAACATGTGAATGATGTCTTTAAAGTTATTGGTAAATGTGGGCTTAGCTACAGAGGACGCAGACACGAAGCTGCATATAACTTGGAAAACATGGCCGTCAATCATGACACATTTCTTGAGCTTATATTGTTGCTAAGCAAATATGATGTCTGTCTACAAAAGCATGTTGGTGGAGCATTTAGAAGAGCAAGAAGCAGATGGAAAGTAAAGGATCCTTGGTAACTATGACATCCAAAACAACAGCAAATAAAGTTATTGAAGTCATCAGAATGTTGATTCAGCAGACAATTGCTGTTGAAGTGAGAAAGGCAGGGATGTTCTCAATACGAATGGACACAACACAGGATTTAACATCCAAAGACCAGTGTGCAGTAGTTCTGTGATATGTCACTGATGTTGTCCACGAGAGACTGATTGTGGTCATTGACTGTGAGTCATAGACTGGACAGTACTTTGTGGACCTTGTGAAACAGACCCCTTGAGAAGGTGGACATAGATATCAAACAGTGTGTTGGCAATGCAACAGACTGAGCAGCGAATATTCAGGGACAATACAGGGGCTTCTCTGCATCGCTCACAGGAGAGTCTCCTAACCAAGTACACATATGTATCAGGGCACAAGGTGAGAACCAGATGCAGACACAGGAGGCAGATGGTTTGAGTCTTAGATGTTTATTGATCCAAAAAGGGAGTAGGCAAGAAAATGCTCGTGGACATGCAAAAGGTCAAAACCAGTTCAGAGTCCAGGAGGTACAGAGTGGCAGGCAGGCTCAAGGTCAAGGCAGGCAGAATGGTCAGGCAGGCGGGTACAGAGTCCAGAATACAGGCAAGAGTCAGAACCGGGAGGACTATAAAAAAGAGAATAGAGAAGGCATGGGCACGGGAAAAACCACCCTGGTTGAGTTGGACATACAAGATGAACTGGCACAGAGAGACAGGAAACACAGGGACAAATACACCTGTTTTCAGCATATGGTTACCTCTCTCTCTCTCCCTCCATCGCTTCTTTAACAAGCAGCTATTTCGTTGTCATTCCACCAGGGACCTGTTTTCAGCATATTAAGTCTCCAGTCAATAACCGGTGCACTGGAACTATCCCTCTACATCCTTTACACATACAGACATTTCAGTCACATGTGCATAAGGGAGAGGGGGTGTCTGATGTCTGGAGGTCAATGCAACTGAGAAATTTGATCCTTGTAATTATTCTCTGTGAATATCAGCAGTGATAATGATTGTGAAATATTTTGTTCATTTCATGAGAGCAACATGATAATTAATGATTTCTGAACAACCATTTTTTATTTAATGTCTTAAGAGTATCTTATCAACTTTATTTAACGTGGTGATGTTTCATTATAGAGAACATAACATGACAATACATGACATCTAAGTAGCTGAATATTATTTTGGACTAACAGTCAAACAGTTTGAAGGGCACAACTCCTGATATTCTGGTTAAACAGTAAGAGACTTGATTAGTTGATTATGGACTAACAGTCTAACAGTTTGAAGGACACAACTCCTGTTATTCTGGTTAAACAGTGAGAGACCAGTTGATAAAGGAGTGGGGATTTTTTGACAATTAGGAAATAATTATGTCATGTTTTACTCGTACCTCAGCCAGCATTGTGAATGGTGTCTGATGCAGTGACTTACTAGACCATGGCAGTAAATCTAATACTTAGGTGTTTTTAGTCATGCATGGAAGGTCTGTGGTGGTTCTATGGTTATAAGTTAATGACCTTGGAATACATTTCTGGCCATACTGGCAGGGTCTGAATCAAACCCAATGTCCACCTGGTACACTGACAGGGTCTGAATCAAACCCAATGTTGAGGGGAGGGAAGATTGGTCAAGAGGGTGATGATTATTGTTGTTCTACTGCCTGATTGTTATGAAGCAACACTGTTTACAAAAGCTTTGTTAAATCAGCACAACAGCTTTCAGCTGTGCTAACATAATTGCAAAAGGGTTTTCTAATGTTTAATTAGCCTTTTAAAATTATGAACTTGGATTAGCTAACACAATGTGCCATTGGAACACAGGATTGATGGTTGCTGATAATGGGCCTCTGTACGCCTATGTAGATATTCCATAAAAAAATCAGCCGTTTCCAGTTACAATAGTCATTTACAACATTAACAATGTCTAGACTGTATTTCTGATCAATTCGATATTTTAATGGACAAAAAATTTGATTTTCTTTCAAAAGCAAGGACATTTCTAAGTGACCCCAAACTTTTGAACGGTAGTGTACATCTACATGATGTATTGTTACACCATGTAGGAGCAGTATAGACCTAGTCTGTTCATTATATACATCTACATGATGTATTGTTACACCATGTAGGAACAGTATAGACCTACAGTAGCTAGCTACTTATTTAGATTTAGTATGACTAAAATGAAACTGCCTTAAATGTTCTGTAGTAAACATTTTTATTCGCACTAATCAATCAACACATTATTGTCTTTGTATGTCTCAATATAATAGTATTATTTAATTAAATCAATTTAAAATAATCTTTGTCTGAAAATAAAATATGATCCTCAACTGCATTACCCCTCCAGTCAGCAGACAACGATGTGCGTCTTTCAGGCGACGCTGCCAGCATGACGTATAATCTATTGGACGGTTCTTCAGAAACAGCTCGTCAACCACCTCTGTAGCTTGCTAGCCAACATAGCCGAAAGATTCAAGCTATTTAGACGCTTTCGGTGTATTTTAATTACTGTGTTTTAGGCACACTTCTGTCGTATCTACTTGTTAACCTATTTAATTTAATATTGCGTTATTTTGTATTAGTCAGCTATAGTAGCTGGCTGGTTAAGTTAGCACTAGCCTAGTCGCTAATGATAGCTAGCTAACATCCCCGACCATGAGCTCCCTAAACTACTCTCCTCCGGTTAAAGAAGAGGGGGTCTGCTGGACGGAGAAAGAGGGTCTGTGGCAGATCATTGTTGTGAAAGAGGAGAAGGAAGAGGAGGATGTTACAGTAAAACAAGTAGAGGGTGAGTCTGTTACAGTGAAAGAAGAAGAGAAAGACGTTTCAGTGAAAGAAGAGGAAGACTCGTTCAGAGTGAAAGAGGAGGATGTTCCAGTAAAAGAAGAGGATGCAGTTTTTGGAGTGAAGAAGGAAGGGGAGATTACTGTCACATTGAAAGATGAAGAGGAGGAGATAGGAGATCTGATTAACACCAGTAAGTACCGCCTTAAATGTGTTTTTAACTTTGGATATTCGGAGTTAGCTCGTCAATACCTCTTCAACGGAGGGCCCTGGGATGATGACTGATATGTCTAGAATCAGACGACGTAGAGAACAAGCTACCCCTTGTTTTCTCCATTTAGTTTCCACAAAGTGACTTAACATATATATTTGAGAAGGGTCTATCTGCTGAGCGCAGACTGGGGGGCATGGCATGTAGTGATTTTCATGTAGTGATGTTTTACTACATACCGTGCCCCCCAATAGTGCCATGCGAGAGTTGGGTTGGCTACACCAAAGATTATGGATATACTGACAATGTCTCTCTGCCCAAACAAGGGGAGTCGTTGTCCACAAAGCGGCACTGCGGGTTGTCTTTCTCCTGCCTATCATTTCTTTGGATTGGTGGATACATCTTACTATTGTAATCTATTGTTTATATTCTATGAGGGTTGTTGTCGTCAATCGCCTGTTCAATGGAGAGAGATGCTAAACTACTAGCCTCAAGGCATGAATATGCATAGCGATCTGGAGACAACTTCTATCATGTTTTTATCAAAGTTGTCGGTATATCACGTGTCCACATAACAACTTAAGGATTACGAAACTTCTGTTGGTTCAAGTAAACCTCACGTAGCAAATATGCCATTAATTTTGTTGTTGACCAAATTCAACATTTTCCACATTGGGTTGATAATTGCTTCAACTTGGTTACAACCTACTGTAACCTACTGGCATGACCTACAGAGATACAACCACTGGTATGCAAGCATTTCTAAACTTTTTTCTCTCACTTTTATGGGGTAATCTGATGTCATTATGAGTTATTGTCTGTAGATTGATCATTAGTAAATGTATGTATATGTAATATAATGTAATAAATCATCCATTTCAGAATAGAATGTAACGTAACAAAATCTGTCAAAAGGAAGGGGTCTGAATGCACTGTATGTTCTGTAACAAAAACATACTGTTCTCTTTCTACCAATTGTTTGGTTGAAATGTTATGACGTGTATTTTTCCATAAAGACACACCCCCTGTGTTTAAAATCAAATCAAATCAAATTTTATTTGTCACATACACATGGTTAGCAGATGTTAATGCGAGTGTAGCGAAATGCTTGTGCTTCTAGTTCCGACAATGCAGTAATAACGAACAAGTAATCTAACTAACAATTCCAAAAAACTACTGTCTTATACACAGTGTAAGGGGATAAAGAATATGTACATGAGGATATATGAATGAGTGATGGTACAGAGCAGCATAGGCAAGATACAGTAGATGATATCGAGTACAGTATATACATATGAGATGAGTATGTAAACCAAGTGGCATAGTTAAAGTGGCTAGTGATACATGTATTACATAAGGATGCAGTCGATATAGAGTACAGTATCTACGTATGCATATGAGATGAATAATGTAGGGTAAGTAACATTATATAAGGTAGCATTGTTTAAAGTGGCTAGTGATATATTTACATCATTTCCCATCAATTCCCATTATTAAAATCTTTTTGTATCCAAATCCGGCTTTAAACTTCTTCACAACAGTATCTCGGACCTGCCTGGTGTGTTCCTTGTTCTTCATGATGCTCTCTGCGCTTTTAACGGACCTCTGAGACAATCACAGTGCAGGTGCATTTATACGGAGACTTGATTACACTCAGGTGGATTGTATTTATCATCATTAGTCACTTAGGTCAACATTGGATCATTCAGAGATCCTCACTGAAAGTAAAGGGGCTGAATAATTTTGCACGCCCAATTTTTCAGTTTTTGATTTGTTAAAAAAGTTTGAAATATCCAATAAATGTTATTCCACTTCATGATTGTGTCCCACTTGTTGTTGATTCTTCACAAAAAAATACAGTTTTATATCTTTATGTTTGAAGCCTGAAATGTGGCAAAAGGTCGCAAAGTTCAAGGGGGCCAAATACGTTCCCAAGGCTCTGTATTTTCCTCTATTCAGGACATTTAGAATGACAACCCATTACAGAGTAGCCTAGTGGGATTATTCACAAAATTATCTGGTTATGAAATGTCATGACAGACATTTTAATTTCCATGATTCACCTGAAATATTAAATAATTTATAATCCTAGGTCTATGTTATTGTTAGGCGAAGTAATGTGTCCTACAGTAGGTCTATGTCATTGTTAGGTGACATGATGGCTGATGTTAAAGCTAGCCAAAGAGCATTTTACTGGTTATTAAGTATTTTTTAAAGTATATAGCAGTTGATTTGCGACAAAAACACAAACATATTAGCCAGGACATCAAGCGAGCCTTACAATTATAATCCAAAAGTAGTGTGAAATGTACTCATATTCAACCTGGAAATGGAGGCTATTTTTGCTGTCAGCTTATGAGAACTCCCCTGAGTTTTCCCCCACTGCGGTGAATTAGGGAATAGACACAGAGCTTAATGTGAGTTTCCTTGAGTAGCACTCCTGATCTTGCAAGGTATATTCAGAATACATTGTGAAAAACTAAAATCTTTGCTCACCATTTTTGCTCCAGGCAGATATACTACATCCATAACTATCGGTTTCCTCATTAGCAGGGAGGTGTTTCTGCATTCAAATTGTTTGTGCATTGCACTCGTGCTGCAATTTTAGCAAACACAGAAAAGGGCCTACATTGGAGACTTATAGTTGTCTGGCACACTGCTTAGGATTTCAACAACTTGAATAACTTATTTCTAGTTACCACAAGACAAAATATGACTTGTTGCTAACTTGACTGTCTTAATTGTCAAATAATTTAACAGACGTCAATTGTTGTAGAACTCATGGGTATGCTCTGGGCATCATCTTTTACCTCAAATAAACAGTGGATTTCTGCTGTTGTGGGCCTTTAAAACTTCTTGATGCACCCATCCCTTTTGCGGGATCATTTTCGTCAACATCTGCTAAATTGCAGAGCGCCAAATTCAAATTAAATTACTAAAAATATTTCATTTTCATGAATTCACAAGTGGGATATAGCAAAACACAGCTTAGGTGGTGGTTAATCCACCTGGCGTGTCAGATTTCAATAAAGCTTTTCGGCGAAAGCATACCAAGCGTTTACGTAAGGACATCTCTCTCAGTAGACAAAATATTACAAACAGCTAGCAGCCAAGTAGATTGGTCATGAAAGTCAGAAAAGCAATATATTAAATCGCTTACCTTCGATGATCTTCGGATGTTTGCAGTCACGAGACTCCCAGTTACACAATAAATGTTCCTTTTGTTCCATGGAGATTATTTTTATATCCAAAATTCCTCCATTTGGTTGGTGCGTTATTTTCAGATATCCACAGGCTCGAGCAGTCACGACATCGCAGACGAAAATTCCAAATTGTATCTGTAATGTTCACAGAAACATGTCAAGCGTTTTTTATAATCAATAAGTTGTTTTTACAATATATAATCGATAATATTTCAACCGGGACTGTAGCTTCTTCAATAGGAGAGAGAGAGAAAATGGCTGCTCCAAGCTGTTGCGCATGCAAAACTCTGGGGACACTATGAAACTGTCTAAAGACTATTCACAACATGGGGAAACCATAGGAAAAGGAATCTGGTTTATATCCCTTTAAATGGAGGGAAGGCATTCAATGGAACATGGAGCTTTCAAAATAGTAGCCACTTCCTGGTTGAATTTTCCTCAGGTTTCTGCCTGCAATATCAGTTCTGTTATACTCACAGACAACATTTTGACAGTTTTGAAAACTTTTGTTTTCTATCCTAATCTGACGACAATTATATGCATATTCTAGATTCTGGCCCCGAGAAATAGGCAGTTTAATTTGGGTACGTTTTTCATCCAAAAATCAAAATACTGCCCCCTACACTCAACAGGTTAACCATCTGTCTGACTTTGTCATTCACACAGGAGAGAGACCTTATTGCTGTGATCAATGTGGGAGAAGTTTTACTCAGCTAAGCAGCCTGGTATCTCACCAGAGAACACACACAGGAGAGAAACCTCATAGCTGTAATTAATGTGGGAAGAGATACTCTGATAAAAGATCTCTGATCAAACATCAGAAAATACATGTTTCATGATATCAATGAAATAATGTAGAATGTTTTTAATATTGTGGAAGTATTTTAGTCATGTCACAATATAGAATGTTTTAACATTGTAGGAGCAGTATTCTAATGATGTCACAATGTAGAATGTTTTAACATTGTACGAGCAGTATTTTAAGGAATGTCAGAATGTAGAACCCTAAACGTTTGCTCTGAATTGAAATAGTAATATTTACGAGATTTAACAAAGAAATTCTAACTTGCGCTATTCCCATTTAGCAAAATGTAATTCAAAGACGTTGAAAACTGAAAGTGAAAGTTGATAAGATGTCTTCAGGTCTTTTTTTCAATGACTTGAAAACAACTTAAATTCAACGTAATTGCAGCCTATACACATGGACGCAGTATAATAAATTGGTCTATAATCAATTTTATTAACAATCTTACATCACTCCAGCATTTCTTCACATCCAATTGGTAATTGTCTTTATTCCACAACTGAAGAAGCGTGATGCAAATCACCTCATATTTCAAACATCCAGCCTGACAAAAGATCAGTCCATGTTTACAAAGGGGGGTCCATTTGCTTTTGATATTTACAATTCATGTAACATTTAGTAATTATAATTATTCATGCAACCAAATGACTATTTTTTGTGTACAATTATATTGGAATTGTTATCCTGCTTTTAGAATAGCAGGGATCATTCTCAGATGTTCCAACCCAAATGTACTAGAGCATGACATTGGGGACTGGGCCCCAATCCAACAACATGTTTATCGAGATATTGCAGGAGTTTGCTCTTGAAATCAGACATGACTAATACAATTTGATTTGAGTTTTGTTTGGGCTCGTTCCAAGGGGATGAGAGTTCTAGAAGCTAGTGAGTTCTACGATTCTATAGGAAGAAAAAGGAGAAAAAAATTATATGGTTGTATATTATCATTTAGAAGTATGTGTTTTTTCTTGTTTTTAATTGTTGACAGCCAGTAGACACCATGTTTATATTGCAGAAGGTGAAGCATTGTAGTAGATTATAATGTGAAATGGAAGTTGTTTTCTGTTGGTGGTAAGCAAACTTGACCAACAAAAATATAGGATATATGTGTTGTCTTAAGGGGGAAGGTGTTACAGGCTTTGGTTTTTCCATTTATGTTTTGAGGTTGGACTTTAGAACGTAAAGCTCGTCAGCACGTAGGACGCACTGATTGGTGTCACCTCGTTAGTCAGTATATGTTACACTTGTGCTGGCTTATCCATCTCGTTAGTGGGAAGGTGTTTCTCCTGAGCTGGTCCAGGTTCTATTTAAGAGTGTCTGGCCCAGTGCTCCAGTGGTCTTGATAGATGTGGAGAGGCAACACCTTTAGTTGCTCCACCTTTTTGTTTTAAGATGTTTTCATTTTAGGTTGAAGCTTCTTTCTGAAGAGAGCTTTTTTTTGAAGAAGAAAAATGAATACAAACAAGCAAACCTGGTCGGTTCCGGGGATTGGTATAGCAAATACCGTAAGATTTTCATGGACTGAAAAGGAGATGGAACCTTGGGGCAGGGAAACTTTTGGAAGGACTATATTGATGGGATGCCTCAGGATAGAGGTGAAGGAAGTACTCTGCCTTCAAGAGAACCCGAATGAGAAGGCTTTCGATGTGACGTTTCACAAAGAGGAGAAACATGATGATGTATTGAAGATGGCAAAGGAAGCAGAGAAAACGGGACCCCTGTGCCATTATGCGGTGACCAGCCTGGCGAAGAACAACTTCAGGGTGGTCACCGTAACCATGTACAATCCGCATGTGAAAGATGAAGAGGTGAGGGCCTTTCTGGGGAGGTACATGGACAATGTCTCCACAGCGAGGTACCTCAGGGACTCCCTGGGTTTCTGGAACGGGAGGAGAGGGTTCCAGGCGTTACTCAGGGAGTCCCCGAAGAGTGTGGATGGCTACCTCCATCCTCCGGCGATGTTCTCCCTGGGGGCTGACAGGGGAACACTCTACTATGCACGTCAGCCCCCGTTCTGCAGGCGTTGTATGGCCTACGGCCATATCCTGGCCTCGTGCAGCGCCAAGAAATGTTGTTTTTGTGGGTCGGAAGAGCACGAGGCCAAGGAGTGTGACGAGCCCAAGGCTTGCCACGGGTGTGGCTCGAAAGTACACCTGTGGCGTGATTGCCCGGCTCGTCACAGGTCATACGCGTCTGCAGCTGGGGGGGAGCGGGGGATGGGGGGAGGAAAGAGAGGACGCATGCGGATTGTACGGATGGCACAGGGGAAAGGAAGGAGAAGGACGAAGAGGCGAAAAGAAAGAGGAGAGAAGATGGAAAGAAGGAAAAAGAAGGAGAGATTAAAAAGAAGGTGGAAGAACGTGGAGGAGCTGAGAAGAGGGAGAAGGGGACAGTGGTACGAGAAGGAGTGGAAGAAGGAACGGGGACAGTGACGGAGAAGGAGGGAGGAGTGGAGTTGGGAGGGGGGAGATGGGGGAAGGAGTGGGGGACAGCCTGCCAGGCTTCCTCGAGGTCGAAATGAGGGATTTGGTGGAGGAGTTAGCGGGGATGGGACGTTGTGTCTCCCCGCTACCTCCTTCACCAAAGAAGAAAGGGATGAAGAGGGGGAGCTTGGCAGGAAGTGAGAGGGAGGGGGTGTGGAGGGGGAGGGGGGCTAAGAGAGTGGCGGAGGGTAATTTGTCCTCCCGGTTTGCCTCAGCCCCTTGCATTTTAGTGGATGACTCCAGTGAGGGGTCGGTGGGCTGTTTGCTAGAGGGATCCCAACTCCTGTTTGAGGAGATGGGGTCCCCTACATGCAGCCCCGAGGCAAACAGGGGGGGGGGATGGTGGGTGGGGAGGGAGGACCCAACACACTGCCTGCATCCTGGGTTGGAGAGATGGAGGACGACGGGGGGGCGTCAGGAGAGGAGAGGACGTCCCCGCCGGTGGAGATTGGCCAGGGGAGCATCGGGTGAGTCTCCTGTTTTTATTTTTGTGTGGTTTTTGGGGTTAATTTATTTGTTGTTAATAATTAAATGAATAGTTCTGTTTCTTTTTTTAGTCTAAATGTTAGGGGGTTAAGGAATAATGTTAAAAGGAGGGCGGTTTTTTGTTATTTAGAGGGTGTGGGGTTTGATTTCTGTTTTTTACAGGAGGTTCACCTGAGGGATGGTGGGGATGTGTGTAGATTTAAGAGGGAGTGGGATAAGGGGGAATCTTTTTGGGGCATAGGAGGGGTGCACTCAACAGGAGTAGGGATTTTGTGTGGGCATAGAGAGGTTAAAATAGAGAACACTTTTGTAATAATGCAGGGTAGAGTTTTGGGGATAGATGTTAAGTTTAGAGAAGCTAGATATAGGTTAATTGGGGTGTATGGGCCACAGGTGGCGGCAGACAGGAGGGAGATGGTGGACTGTCTGGCGCCCTGTGTGTTACAAACAGGCACTTGGTGATAGGAGGAGACTTTAATATAGATTTAGGGGTAGGCGGTGATAGCAGTGCAGGTGCCATCTCTGGGCTAATGGCTTGCCATGGTCTGGTTGATGGTGGCCTGCACACTAATCCGGCAATGGTCGGTCCTACATGGCGCAACTCCAGGGGGGTTGCGCGGAGGCTCGACTACATTTTTGTATCCAGGTCTTTGGGTCAGTTGTCTGGGCGGCTGTTGCCTGTTTTCTTCACGGATCACGACGGGGTGTTCCTGCAGGTGGGGTCGCCAGTCTGCCTCTTCGGTAGGGGGTACTGGAAGTTAGATCGGGATTAACTGGAGTAGCAGGCTTTCGTTGACGCATTTTTTTGTTTCTTTCGGAGGTTTGACGGCCTCCGGTCCATGTGCGAGGGGGTGTTAGAGTGGTGGGATTTAGTTAAGGTGAGTATTAGGGCTTTTATAATAGGATATTGTAGAAGGAAAAAAAGGGAGGAAAGGAGGGAGGTGGATCGTATCCAAAGGTTAATTGAACTCGAGTACGAGGCAGGCAACCTCGGCGGGTCAATTGACTGGGAGAGATTCGCAGCCCTAAAGGCGCAGCTCAGGGAGCTGCAGGAGCAGAAGGCTCGAGCTTTCCTGGAGCGTGCGCATAGTGGCTTTCTAGAACATAATGAGACTTGTTCCGCTATGTTCTTTAAGTCGGTTAGGGCCAGGCAGAGTAGGAAGGTAATGCATGGAGTTAGGGAAGAAAATGGTAGTATAGTAAGTAAACCAGAGGAAATGGTCAGGGTGACAACTGAACATTTCCAAGGTTTATTTAAGGAAAGGGAAATAGATGTAGAGCAGGGAAATGTGTTTTTAGAACACTTGTCCCGGCGGTTGCCAGAGGACATTAGAGATGTGATGGAGGCCCAGATCTCACTAGAAGAGGTTGAGAGCGCTCTTAGGAGGATGGGAAAAGGGAAGGTGCCTGGGATGGATGGGCTGCCGGCTGAGTTTTACCTCAAGTTTTGGGGTATACTTGGACCAGTGGTTCTCGAAGTCTTGAAGGCCATCCTTGAGACGGGGGTCCCGGGGGGATCAATGGCTGTTGGTGTGCTGTCACTTCTTTATAAGAAGGGGGAAGCAACTGACCTTGGCAACTGGCGGCCATTGACCATGCTGTGCGTAGATTACAAGATTCTTGCAAAGGTTTTAGCAGACTGGTTGCGCGCAGCCCTTCCCTACGTCGTCCACGAGGATCAGACGTGCGGGGTAGAGGGCCGCTCTATAAGATGGAACCTACAGTTGATCAGGGATTCCATCGCTTGGGTTGAAGATAGAGGGCTGCCTTTAATGGTAGCAGCGCTAGATCAGGCGAAAGCTTTTGATCGCGTGAATAGATCTTTTCTATTCAGGGTGTTAGGTAGATTAGGATTTGGGGAGAAGTTTATAGGATGGATCCGTACTTTATATGTCGGAGCGGGGTGTCGAGTTAGTGTAAATAGTCACTTAGGTGACGTTTTTGACCTCTCGTCTGGGGTCAGGCAGGGATGCCCACTCTCGGCTCTCCTCTTCGTTCTGTACATGGAGCCTCTGGGGGCTGCCATTAGGGCAGACACAGGGGTGGAAGGCTTGTTGATCCCTGGAAGTGGTGGGCTGCGTGTTAAGATGACGCAGTACGCCGACGACACTTCCTTGCTGTTGTGCAAGGACTCGTGCCTGACAAGGTCCCTTGCCATCTTTGGGGATTTCACCCGAGCGTCGGGAGCAGTTCTGAACCATGCAAAGTCTTCCGTCAAGTTTTTCGGAAGATGGCGCGGTAGAACGGATGTGCCTGGGGGGTTATCTCTCTGTGAAGGGGCCCTGAGGATTCTCGGGGTTCATTTTGAGACCTCCGGCTCAGCGACGCTAAACTGGAACATGCGTATCGCAGTGGTACAGAGGAAGCTAGCAATGTGGAAGGCTAGGTATTTGTCTTTTATGGGCAAAGTCCTGGTCCTAAAGGTGGATGTGTTGCCGTCTCTTTTGTATTTGGCATACATCTACCCATTGCCGGCTTGTCTGAGGAGGCCTCTAGTGAGGCTTGTGTTTCAGTTTATGTGGAGTGGCAGGTGCGAGTGGGTCGCCAGGGCACGCATGATCTGTCCCATCGGGGAGGGAGGTAGGGGGGTACCACATTTCCCCCTCAAGCTGGACGCCATTTTTGTTTCTTTCTTGTTAGCGGAGCTTGCTCAGCCAGTGATACACCCGTCCGGTTACCTCCTGCGGGTGTTCTTCTCGTATCAGGCGAGAAGCGTAATGGTGTGGTCTAACACGGGTCCTCGGGCGGAACAGCTGCCGTGGCACTTTGGTCATGCGGCCAAGTGGCTGCGTGCGCACCCCGAGGTTGAAGTTGCCCGAGTAGGTTTAGACCACAGGCACCTGTACGAGGAGGTCAGGCAGGCAGGGAGTCCTGCGCCCGTAGCGGGCATCTCGTCAGTGGTCTGGGAGGGAGTGCAGGCGCGGGGCCTGGACAACGGGCTCAAGGACCTGAATTGGTTGAGCCTTCATAAGCGTTTGCCGGTACTTTCCATCTTGTACCGGTATAGTTTGGTGCGATCCCCCACCTGTCCAAGATCTGCTTGTGGCAGGGAGGAGACTGTGCGCCATGCCTTCTGGGACTGTGCCTTTGCCGGACTAGTATGGGCTAGGGCACGGGTGATGCTAGGTGTGGTTAGGAGTGATTTTGTTTTGACATGGGCTAGGCTAGAGAGAGGCGTAGGGAGAGCAAAGGGAACGGATAGGGACAGGTTTCTGCTCTGGCTTCTCATGAGTCTCTTTAAAAGGGACTGTGGGAAGCCAGGAAGAATTTAGTCAAGACAGGGAGAGATTGGGGGTGGAAGGGATAGTGAGAAGGGTGGAAGGTGATTTGAGGGGGAGGATGAAGAGGGAGGAGAGGAAGTGGGGGAAGCATGCGGCACGGGAGAGGTGGAAAGGGGGTTTAGGGCTGGGAGTGTTAGAGTGAGTTTGGTAAGGGGATAGATTAGGGAAGGGGAGATAGGGAAAGGGTTAGGTATTGGTTAGGTATGACGGGGAGGGACGATGCTCCCCTGAGGTTTGTTTTTGTTTGATGTTTTTGTAAATAGAATTTTATTAAGAATGAATGAGAATTATGATTTTGTAATAGTATGAATGGTTTTGATTGTAATAAATTATTTATTTTAACTACTACCGTTTTGGTTTGCTTCCTGTTTTTAAGTTTGTTGTGGGTTTTTATTTTGTTTATCTTCTTGGGCAGATTTGGTGGGTCTCATGGTGGGTGTCTTTTAGGTCCCAGTTGTTGTTACTAGTCAACTTTCAGTGGACACCCCCAGAGTCTTTCAGAACTCCTCCTTTAAAAACAAGCTTACATTTTAGGTTGGATATTAAATCCAATTGTTCATATTTTAATCAATGGCATTTCCTTAGAATGGTCAATAGTCTTTCAGTTGTTGTTGTTGTATCCTCTTATGTTTGCGTACTAAATATTTCTGTTTTCATAGTTTTTTCGTGTGAAACCATTGTGTTGCATCCATGTCTGAAATGTGCTGTGTAAATAAAGCTTGATTTGATTTCAACATATTGTGAAACAAATTAACCTAATGACCGACCAATCAACAGACTCTTGGTCCATCTTAGTATGAAAAACAGAATCAATTACACTTTTCCAGCCTGCTGAAGGCGTGGTGGAGTGGTAAACACCACCCCCGGCTCTACCAGGGGCTTGAGGTGGTCTCCCACAGCTCTGCTTATGTCATGTTCTGTGGCCTTGCTCTTCCATTTCTTGACTGCCCCTGCAACACAGAAAGAAACACATTTAGTCATTAAATAAAACACTCAAAGTAAACAATATGGAGCATCTGTGGCCTCAGTTACACCTGGTGCCTAAATGTGACTTCTGTCATCTGATCACTCCAAGCTGCATATTAGGTCTGGATGCACAAAACTCTCAATGTGCTCGCATTAGGTTTAGATCTGCCAGGATGGGCATTGTGTTCGGAATTTGATTCTGGCATCCGAATATGCATAAACAATGTAAGAGATGGGGTGAATGAGTGGGGAAAAGTACATTTGACACAAATGACCTTCATAATAACAAAGAACAACTAAAGGGACATAAATATTTACCATCTAAACCATGTGTGACCTCTCACCTCTCTGGCTGAAGAAGTGTTCTTCCTAACCAGTCCCTCAACAGCTCTCTGACCGAGCTACACCCCCAATGGGACTTCAGAGGAGAGAAAGGCTGAGGAGGGATGGAAAGATGAATGGATCAGTCACTCAAAGTTTAGAGCTGCTGTCTATGTTGTCTAACAAAATCACTATTTTAGTAGTTCATTAACCAATGGTTTTGCAAATGCAACATCAATAGGGTAGAGAGAGGAAAAAGGGGGAAAGAGGTATTTATGATTGTCATAAACCTACCCCCCAAGCCAACGTCATGACACTCCCTTCCCATCGGTCAACTTCGGTAAAACATACTATGGGAAAATACAATCATTCCCCATGCCGACCCAAACGGATACTAAATGAAACGGCCCCTGGCAGACCACCCAGACCTTACCCCACAAGATGTGCCAGTTTTGTCAATTTATTAATTGTCTTTTGTTTGAAACACTCCTGTCAATGTTATGTAAGGACGCACACCTGATTAGAAGTAGGACTAGTATACCTGGCCTAAGCACAAATGTAGGTCTATAAATGTGCCCATTTGGGGATGTCTGACAGTATTTCTGATTGTCTTAACGCACCACTACTAATGAGGTGTGGAGCTTCTCAAAGTAATTTTTTCTTCAAATCAATTGCAAATGAGAATAGTTCCTCAAAGTATTTGAAAAATATTTCCAGCTCTCGCCCTTTCGATAACCACTTGGCACGAAAGGGAAAAACGTAATGCGCTGATCCAGTGGAAATACCTGATTTACTTCTTATCCCTTTCACAAATAGCCTACAGCTGTGTTGGTCGAGAGCTCACTGGCAGGGGAAACTGAGAGCAAGCTTCTGGGCCATCTTGAGTTTTGGGCAAACCAAGTTGATAGTTGATACAATGTTTCAACTTTGTTGCAAGACAGGCCATGTGCAGTCAATGTGATTTATATGATTTTTATTTTTATCAGGATTTTTTCTACCTGCAGGCTGCAATGTTAATTTTTGAGCTTCATGTGGGTTATAAAAAAACTTAGCAATGGCAATAAAACAATTATATTTATAATTTTCATTGAAATAGAATGTAGATTAACCACAATTATTATTACTAGTATAAATTAAATGAAACTGTTCCAGTAAAATGTGAATATGAAAATCATAACTGTCACCAGATCAGTAGAAATGGTCAGATAAATTGACACACCAAATGGAAAAGGTTGCTGACAGCTGGTGTAGTCTATTACCAAAAACTATAGGAGCATAACATCAGAATTTATGATAATAGCCCATAATGACAAAGTGAAAACAGGTAAAGAACAAAAATTCCTTATTTACATATGTATTCAGACCCTTTTCTATGAGATATGAAATTGCTTTCAGGTGCATCTTGTTTCCATTAATCATCCTTGAGATGTATCTGCAACTTGTTTGGAGTCCACCTGTGGTAAATTCAATTAATTGGATATGATTTGGAAGGCACACACCTGTCTACATATGGTCCCACAGTTGACAGTGCATGTCAGAGCGAAAACCAAGCTGTGAAGTCGAAGGAACTGTCCGTAGAGCTCCAAAACAAGATTGAGTCGAGGCACATACTCTTCCTAGAGCTGGTCACCCGGCCAAACTGAGTGATTGGGGAGAAGGGCCTCTGACAGAGCTTCAGGGTTCCTCTGTGGAGATGGGAGAACCATCTCTGCAGCACTCCACCAATCAGACCTTTATGGTAGAGTGGCCAGACTGACGCCACTCCTCAGTAAAAGGCATATGACAGCCTGCTTGGATTTTGACAAAAGGCACCTTAAGGACTCTAAAACCATGAGAAACAAGATTCTCTGGCTTGATGAAACCAAGATTGAACTCACTGGCCTGACTGCCAAGAGTCACATCTGGAGGAAATCTGGCACCCTCCCTACAGTGAAGCATGGTGGTGGCAGCATGATGCTGTGGGGATGTTTTTCAGCAGCAGGGACTGGGAGACTAGTCAGGATGGAGGGAAATATTAATGGAGAAAAGTGCAGAGAGATCCATGATGAAAGACCTGCTCCAGAGCAGCGCTCAGGACCTCAGACTGGAGTTTCTTCGGGACAAGTGACCCAGCCAGAGCCGGGACTTGAGCCCGATCTAACATCTCTGGAGAGACCTGAAAATAGCTGTGCAGTGATGTTCCCCATCCAACCTGACAGAGCTAGAGAGGATCTGCAGAGAAGGATGGGAGAAACTCCCCAAATGCAGGTGTGCCAAATAAATTAGATAAATTAAAGGGGGGGAAATAATTTGATAAATTTTAGAATAAGGCTTCAACGTAACAAAATGTGGAAAAAGTCAAGGGGTCTGAATACTTTCCAAATGCACTGTATACAGCAACAGCTCCCCTATAAGCATTCCTGTCTTTTCTGTAGATGTTATATCACTGTATTGCTACTGCTGTATCAAAGGAATTATCTCAGTGTGTTTCAGAGATGAATAGTACAGTGCATTCCAAATTCAATAGGCAAGCAAGTAAACAAAAACGTTTTCAAATAAAAACAATTCTAGAAAATGTCAAAACGTATAACGCCTGTCCAAGAGACAGTCGAACAATAGCGTTCAAGTTGTCATGCTGTGACACACAGTTCCAAATCTAATTCTCACTCAAATCTCTTTTTAAAGTCAGGGTATGAGTCGAGAAATGCCCATTTTCCTTGAAAGTACGTAATGTTACGAATGCAAAGCTATACGATATTATAGAGAACAAGTTAATTATCTCACATCTCTGAAAATATTTGTAATGTTGTGCTTCTTGTTCACAGAGGGTAATTCATGCCAATTATTTTCTTTAAGCTGTTGATACAAATAGAAAGGAATTTCCAATATCCTCATTTCTGAAAATATTTCTGGTGATACACAAGCTAGGTCTATTTGAAACATTGCCATCCCATGGCAGCATTTACCAGCCACCAGGTTCAGAATTTTAAAACCACATAAAAACATATTTAAAACACAATTATATTTTTGATAAGATAAGTTAAGATATACATTATTCAAACTGAACATAATTCATGCTGGTTATTATTTTAGGCTATTTTAGTTTTGGAGTCAAAGATAGTTTTGGAATAGTTTTCAAACAGGTTTGTTATTTTATTTCAGTTTACTAAATAGTTTTCCACTAATTATTTTCTTTATAATAAGCATGGAGGTTTCCCCTAACAAACAGTCATAGGTACTGGTGACAAAGTGCCTCGTAACCTAGCTGGGAATGGGACAGGCGGAACCCTTCTGTGGTAACAGACAGGGGCGATTTGTAATCAAATCTAATTCCCAGGAATGGGGTTCATATCAACCACAGAGACTGTGTGTGGGATAATAACATCGCCGTTTCCAACCCTGCTTGTTCCCTCGACTCCGCTACCAACCACCAATCTCCAACAGGGCCCTTAACCTGTATCACTAGACACCTCATAGTGAGCTACAGGTAGGAATCAGCAAGGAACCCTAATAATGAGACACCTCTGGGGAGGAGTGTTAGCAATATAAAAAAATAAATATATATATATATAGTGTTTTATGACAAACCGTTTTTTACAAATCCCTCAAGACACCAACTTAGACTTTACCGTGAAATGCTTTACTTACAAGCCGTTAACCAACAGTGCAGTTCAAGAATAAGAAAATGTTTACCAAGTAGACTAAAATAAAAAGTAATAATAAAAAGTAACACAATGAGGGGTGAGGGGTACAGGCTAGTTGAGGTAATCTGTACATGAAGGTGGGGGCGTAGTGACTGCACAGGTAACAAACAACCAGCGAGTAGCAGCAGTGCACAAATGGGGGGGGTGGGGGGTCAATGCAAATTGTCCGGTGGCGATATGAATTGTTCAGCAGTCTTATGGCTTGGGGGTAGAAGCTGTTGAGGAGCCTTTTGGTCCTAGACTTGGCGCTCCGGTACCGCTTGCTAAGCGGTAGCAGAGAAAACAGTATAAAACTAAAATGATTTTGATGTGATATGAAACTATTATGTGAAATTATTTTGATGTGGAAGTATTATGTGAAATTGTTTTGATGTGATATGAAAGTACAGCAATTTATGTTTCTAGAAACGTATCACATTTAGATGGAATATTTGGCTATTTTGGCTGCCAGAGCCAGTCTACCTCTGAAAATAACATACAGTCCTTGGACCTTGAGGAGTAGCAGAGGCAGCAATCAGCAGGAGAAACAATAACAAAGCGTACTCCCTGCCCGTTTCAGTAAAAGCTGAGGGATGGGGCTGGAGAAATGTAACCATCCATGATATCAACATTATAGTTTTAACCATGTTTTGAGTATATACAGTGTTGTTTATATTTACTGACAAACATTGGAATGAAAAAAAGCTTATATTTTGGGTTCTGATGCAGTACGACAGTTGAACTAAGCTCACGAGGCATTTATAATTAATGTATAAGTCCCAAAATGGATGTAACAACTGCTGATTGCCTCTTGAAGAGAACATATTGGGCTAATCTAATAGGAGATATTGAGGACTACAGTATTTCAGGTATTGTCATTGGATGCATTTGATCAATTGTTAACGTTTAGGTGATGGTCCACTCTTGATGTTCTACACGTTACAGTGTTGCTTCAGCCATTCCTACAGAACAACATTAAAGTGTAGAACCCCTATACTGCATATTGGTTCAACGACTGCAGACACAGTACTTACTGGTGTTAAACAGATCTCCAACCTCCTCTCCTTCCTCCTCCTCCTCTTTCAATGTGACAGTCATCTCCCCCTTCTCTTTCACTCCAGCAACTGCATCATCCTCTTCTTTTACAGTAACATCCTCTTCCACTCTGAACACATCTTCCTCTTCTTTCACTGAAACGTCTTTCTCTTCTTCTTTCACGGTAACAGCCTCACCCTCTTCTTGTTTTTGTATTGTAACATCCTCCTTTTCCTCCTCCTCTTCGACGAGAGCTTATTGCTCCGTCCAGCAGATCCCCTCTTCCTTATCAGCAGGAGAGTAGCTAAGTGAACTCATAATTTAAAACAAACTTTACACCCACTACACATTTGCATTGAACCATACTTCTGACATGGATCATTTTGACCCCAGAGGCATATCTTTTATCATAGCCTAAATGTGGTTTATTCAATTCTTCCAATTTTTCATGACTTTGTCAATCAACTTGTTCTTTATAAATCTAAATCATGGTTTAGTGTTTCTGTATCAATATAGACTTTTAACAAATTCAAATCCTTTGGAGTCATTTTGACTCCAGGCAACAGCACCTTTGATAAATAGGACGTTTATTTCAAATCAAAATCAAATCACATTATATTGGTCACATACACATGTTTAGCAGATGTTATTGCGGGTAAAGTGAAATGCTTGTGTTTCTAGCTCCGACGGTGCAGTAATATCTAACAAGTAATATCTAAAACATTTGGGTGGCAGTGGGTAGAGCGTTGGACTAGTAACCGAAAAGTTGCAAGTTCAATCCCCGAGTTGACAAGGTGCAAATCTGTCGTTCTGCCCCTGAACAGGCAGTTAACCCACTGTTCCTAGGCCGTCATTGAAAATAAGAATTTGTTCTTAACTGACTTGCCTAGTTAAATAAAGGTAAAAAACATATACCCAATACACACAAATCTAAGTATTTGAATCTAGGTTTCTCTGTAGACATGATCCGTCCCACCAGAGGGTGGAGGAGCACCTGTATCAGTGGTTTTGATCAGAGAGACACAGTATAGTGCCTCCCATGTACTCTCCTAAGATTGGACTTTTCTATACCACTTATCACATGACTGTGTTCCTGCCAAGGCAGCAACTACTCTTCCTGGGGTTTATTAAGGATCCCCATTAGTTTCTGCCAAGGCAGCAGCTACTCTTCCTGGGGTTTATTATGGATCCCCATTAGTTCCTGCCAAGTAAGAAGTAAGGTCAGGGAGCGTGCCAGTCTGCCTGAACCGCCCCTTTCAAGCAAAAGGTATAAATGATGGGTTATGAATTAACAGGTAGAAATGATTGGTTATGAACTAACCGGTATAAATGATGGGTTATGAAATAACACATCCCCTCCAGGCATTTCAATACATTCAGGATTTCTTATAGTGAGCATAACATGACATCTAAGTAGCTGAATATTATTTTGGACTAACAGTTTGAAGGGTGCAACTCATGTTATTCTGGTTAAACAGTGAGAGACTAGTTGATAAAGGAGTGGGGATTTTTTTTTACAATTAGGAAATAATATGTCATGTTTTACTGGTACCTCAGCCAGCATTGTGAATGGTTAGGAAATAATATGTGCATGCACTATTTTGACAGAGTGGGAGAAACTGAATTTATACTGTTTTTCATACTAAGATGGACCAAGATATGTGTTGCTTTTGCACATATTTGTTCATTGGTTTAGCAAGACTCTGTTGATTGGGTTCATATATTTTACAATATGTTCAAATCAAATCAAGCTTTATTTATACAGCACATTTCAGACATGGATGCAACGCAATGGCTTCACAGCAAAAAAATGTATAAAAAACTATGAATATGAACAAATATTTGCCACAAACATAAGAGGATAAAAAAAACAGAAGAATAAGAACTGAAAGACTAATGACCCTGAGAAAAATCCATTAATTAAAATATTAAACCCTAACGAGATGGACAAGCCAGCACAGGTGTAACACATTGACTAACGAGGTGACACCAATCTGTGCACCCTACGTGCTAACAAGCTATACGAGCTAAAGTCCAACCTCAAAACATAAATGGAAAAACCAAAGCCAGTAACACCTTAAGACAACAAATATATCCTACATTTTTGTTGGACAAGTTTGCTCTCCACCAACAGAAAACTTCCATTTCTCATTATCAACTACAATGCTTCACCTTCTACAATATAAACATGGTGTCTACTGGCTGTCAACAATGAAAAAACAAGAAAAAACACTTATTTCTAAAAAATAATATACAATCTCATTTTTTTACTCCTTTTTCTTTCTTTAGAATCCTAAAAACTCACTAGCTTCTAGAACTCTCGTCCCCTTGGAACTAGCCCAAACAAAACTCCATCTCCAATACGGAAAAATGTGCAGTGAAAATAAATTGTGATCCATGGAAACACACAGGCTAAATGCAAAACACAAAACATTTTGACTGCCCATGCTTGAGACAATCAGCAACCAAGTTGTTCTTATCACGGACATGTCTGATTTCAAGAGGAAACGCCTGCAATATCCCTCGTAACTTTCCACCTAACTGCAGAGCTTCTCTCTCTTTTCAGGGTTCACTCGATAGGTATGTTGTTGGATCGGGTTCCAGTCCCCAATATCATGCTCTAGTACATTTCGGTTGGCACATCTGAGAATGATCCCTGATATTCTAAAAGCAGGATAACAATTCCAATATAATTGTACACAAAAATTGTTAGGTGGTTGCATAAATAATTCTGATTACTAAATGTTACATGAATTGTAAATATGAAATATCAAAACCAAATGTAACCCTCTGTTAAGTTAATTATTGTCAATACATATTAACTAATGGTGAGGCATGGAATAATAAAACATGTATCTTTTGTCAGGCTGGATGTTTGAAATATGAGTAGGTGATTCGAGTCATGCTTCTTCAGTAGTGGAAAAAAGACAATTAGCATTTGAATGTTGTAAAGAAATACTGGAGTGATGTCAAATTGTTAATAAAATTGATAATAGGCCAATTTATTATACTGAGTCCATGTGTATAGGCTGCAAGTACATTGAAATTAAATTGTTTTCTTTTCAACTTTTGCATAGTCTTATTTTCAACTACATTTTGCTATGTGGGATAGCCCCAATGTCACAGTTTTAATGTGTCCAAATCAATAGTCCAAATGCAGAAAAAGTTTGTGATGAATTGAAATCCTAAACATTAAATGTACTATAGACCCAAACATCTGCCACAATAATCAAAATAAGTATTTTCTTAAAAAAGCACCTTATAAACTGCACAAGCACCAAAACCCTGTTTTGACAAGTAGCAATAAATCACTGATATCGATTCGGGGGGAAATCAGGTAGTAAGTGCTGTTGACACAAACACAACAAAAAAAAAACACATGGAAATGGGAGATATCTTTCACCTCACTGGTTAGAGGACAACCTGCAGAAGACAGTCAGCTACAATTTAGGAGAGATGCATTTAAATTTAGGGGTCGAAAAACTAAGGAACACAACACTTATTTGTCATCAACCATCGATATGTTGAAATCAATTGTGCGATAGGAGGGAGATGAGGTTGCAAGTCCTGTTAAAACTAAAGCAGCAAAAACCACACGGAATCTGGGAATAATGTGTACATCACTGGTTAGAGGACAATTTGTAGAAAACAGCTCGCTACATTTTGAAGTGTTGCATTTTGATTTAAGTGCATCACCAACGTGGTGTGTAACAACTCTTTTTTTGTTAGTCCCTTTTTGTTAAGTCATAAATAGTACTCTTCCAATTCAGGCCTGGATTTTTCCCCTGATGCTGCAATCAATAGAACAGGGGACAAACATTTAGGGTTCTGCATTGTGACATGATTCAAATAATCCTTCTTCAATGTTAAAACATTCTTCATTGTGACATTATTTAATTGATATCATGAAACAATGTTTCTGATGTTTAATCATAGATCTTTTATCAGAGTATTTTTTCCCACATTGATCACAGCTATAACGTTTTTCTCCTGTGTGTATTCTCTGGTGTAAAGTCAGATGGCCAGATCTAGTAAAACTCTTCCCACATTGATCACAGCTATACGATTTTTCTCCTGTGTGTATTCTCTGGTGTAAAGTCAGATGGTCAGATCTAGTAAAACTCTTCCCACATTGATCACAGCTATAAGGTTTCTCTCCTGTGTGTGTTCTCTGGTGAAGAGTCAGCTGGCCAGATGTAGTAAAACTCTTCCCACATTGATCACAGCTATAAGGTTTCTCTCCTGTGTGTATTCTCTGGTGTAAAGTCAGCTGGCCAGATGAAATAAAACTCTTCCCACATTGATCACAGCTATAAGGTTTCTCTCCTGTGTGCATTCTCTGGTGTAAAGTCAGCTGGCCAGATGTAGTAAAACTCTTCCCACATTGATCACAGCTATAAGGTTTCTCTCCTGTGTGTATTCTCTGGTGTAAAGTCAGTTGGCCAGATGTAGAAAAACTCTTCCCACATTGATCACAGCTATAAGGTTTCTCTCCTGTGTGTGTTCTCTGGTGTACCATCAGGCTGTCTGGCCGAGTAAAACTCTTCCCACATTGATCACAGCTATGAGGTTTCTCTCCTGTGTGTGTTCTCTGGTGTATAGTCAGATGGCTAGATGCAGTAAAACTCTTCCCACATTGATCACAACCAAAAGGTTTCTCTCCTGTGTGAATTCGTTGATGTATTTTAAGTTTTAATGAAGAGTTGAATCTTTTCCCACAGTCAGAGCAGCAGTTAGATTTCTTTCCTGTGGGTCTCTGCTGGTGTTTCTTGAGGAGTTCTGATGTGGGGAGACTCTTCACTGCCTCGTCATCATCATCATGATTTTGTTGAGGATCCCCAGAGGATCCACGATTGTCCCGTATCTCTCCTGTGTGAATGACAATGTCAGACAAATGGTTAAAGGCCCACAACACATGAAGTTGTTCAACAATTGATGTCTGTTAAATTTGACAATTAAAACTTCTTCGGGATAGGGGGCAGCATTTTCACTTTTGAATAAAAAGCGTGCCCAAATTAAACTACCTACTACTCATCCCCAGAATATAAGACGTGCATGTCTGTGAGTATAACAGAACTTATGTAGCAGGCAAAACCCAGAGGAGAAACTATTCAGATTTTTTTTTGAGGTCACCCTCTTTTCTGCATTGGGAAACCAGATTTCTAAGGGACTTGTTTGCAATTCCTACCGCTTTCACTGGGTGTCACCAGTCTTTAGAAATTGGTTGAGGTTATTCCTTTGTGTAATGAAGAAGTACAGCCATCTTGAACAAGTGTCACGTCATGTGTACTGTTTAATAGTTGAGCAAGACCAGAAAGCATGCTTGAGTTTGTTGTCTTCCTGTATTGAACACAGATCATCCAGTATTCAAATTGATCAATTATATACATTTAAAAAACCTAAAGTTGTATTACAAAGGTAGTTTGAAATGTTTTGGCAAAGTTTACAGGTAACTTTTGAGATATTTTGTAGTGACGCTAGTCAAGTTGGAACCAGTGTTTTTCTGGATCAAACGCTCCAAATAAATTGACATTTTGGATATATATGGACGGAATTAATCGAACAAAAAGGACCATTTGCGATGTTTATGGGACATATTGGAGTGCCAACAAAATAAGCTCGTCAAAGGTAAGGCATGATTTATATTTCTGCGTTTTGTGTCGCGCCTGCAGGGTTGAAATATGCTACTCTCTCATTGTTTACTGTTGTGCTATCTTCAGATAATAGCATCATATGCTTTCGCCGAAAAGCCTTTCTGAAATCTGACATGTTGGCTGGATTCGCAATGAGTGTAGCTTGAATTGGTATCTTACATGTGTGATTTAATGAAAGGTTGCTTTTTATAGAATTTTATTTGAATTTGGCACTCTGCATTTTCCCTAGCTATGGGCCAAGTGGGACGATTGCGTCCCACCTATCCCAGAGAATCAAGTTAGCAACAATAGTCATATTTTGTCTTGTAAGTTATTCACGTTGTTGAATCTCTAAGCAGTGTGCCAGACAACCTTTGGTCTCCAATATAGGCCCCTTTCTGGGTTTGCTAAAATTGCAGCACGAGGTCAATGCACACACAATTTGATTGCAGAAACTCCTCCCTGCTAATGAGGAGACCACTAGTTATGGATGTAATATATCTGCCTGGAGCAAAAATGGTAAGCGAAGATTTTAGTTTTTAACAATGTATTTTGAATATTACAGCGCGCTATCAGATCAAGATCAGGAGTGCTACTCAAGGAAACTCACATTAAGCTCTGTGTCTACTCACTAATTCGCCACCATGGGGGAAAACTCAGGGGAGTTCTCATAGGCTGACAGCAAAAATAGCATCCATTTCCAGGTTGCTTATGAGTGCATTTCACATTACTTTGGATTATAATTGTAAGGCTCGTTTGAATCATCTGCTTAATATGTTTGTCTTATTGTCGCAAATCAACTGCTTTATACTTTAAAAAAAACTTCAACCAGTAAAATGCTCTTTGGCTAGCTTTTCTATCAGCCTGAAAATGAGGGTTTGTAAACTAAGTGTTAAACAAATTGGCCCACACCATCACCAAACAATAAGATAGTAGAGGTCGACCGATTATTGGAGGATCAAAAGAAGCCGATACCGATTAAATCGGCCAATTTTATATTATATACATATATATATATATTTGTAATAATGACAATTACAACAATACTGAATGAACATTTATTTTAAGTTAATATAATACATATATAAAATCAATTTAGTCTCAAATAAATAATGAAGCATGTTCCATTTGGTTTAAATAATGTGAAAACACAGTATTGGAGAAGAAAGTAAAAGTGCAATATGTGCCAAAAGCTAAACGTTTAAGTTCCTTGCTCAGAACATGAGAACATATGAAAGCTGGTGGTTCCTTTTAACACGAGTCTTCAATATTCCCAGGTAAGAAGTTTTAGGTTGTAGTTATTATAGGAATTATAGAACTATTTCCCTCTATACCATTTGTATTTCATATATATCTTTGACTATTGCATGCTCTTATAGGCACTATAGTATTGCCAGCCTAATCTTGGGAGTTGATAGGCTTGAAGTCATAAACAGAGCTGTGCTTCAAGCATTGCGAAGAGCTGCTGGCAAACGCAGGAAAGTGCTGTTTGAATGAATGCTTACGAGCCTGCTGCTGCCTACCACCACTCAGTCACCGCTCAGTCAAATCATAGACTTAATTATAATAATAAACACAGAAATACGAGCCTTAGGTCATATTTAATTCAATATCGCTCTTCAACGACCCAAGGAGGGGTGGGGCCAAACATGTGTTGTACCTCTTTTCCCTAATTCAGGGAACAGTAATTGTAGTCATAAAGTTACACTCCGTTTCACTCGGTCAACTTGAGGTACAACATACTATGGGGAAATACAATCATTCCCCATGCCGACCCAAACAGATACTAAATGAAATGGCCCATGCCAGACCACCCAGACCTGACCCCGCAAGATGCGTCAGTTTTGTAAATATATTCATTGTCTTTTGTTTGAAACACTCCTGTCAATATTTAGTAAGGACGCACACCTGATTACTCATATAGAAGTAGGACTAGTCTACCTGTCCTGTGCGTAAATGTAGGCCTATAAATGTGCTCATTTGGGGATGTCTTAACGCACCACCACTAATGAGTTGTGGAGCTTTTCAAAGCACATTTTTTTCCACCTCAAACAGCAAGTAAACAAAGTGAACTGATTGCCCCCCATCCATCTTCAGAGATCGTGCTGCTAGGTGACCTAAACTGGGACATGCTTAACACCACCGCCATCCTACAATTTAAGCTTGTTGCCCTCAATCGCATACAAATTATTAATAAATCTACCAGGTACAACCCCAAAGCCATAAACACGGGCACCATCATAGATATCATCCTAACCAACTGGCCATCTAAATACACCTCTGCTGTTTTCAACCAAGATCTCAGCGATCACTGCCTGTATCTGTAATGGGTCAGCGGTCAAACGACCTCCACTCATCACTGTCAAACGCTCCCTGAAACACTTCAGCGAGCAGGCCTTTCTAATCGACCTAGACCGGGTATCCTGGAAGGATATTGACCTCATCCCATCAGTAGAGGATGCCTGGTTATTCTTCAAAAATGCCTTCCTCACCATCTTAAATAAGCATGCCCCATTCAAGAAATGTAGAACCAGGAACAGATATAGCCCTTGGTTCTCCCCAGACCTGACTTCCCCTAACTAGCACAGAAACATCCTGTGGCGTTCTACATTTGCATCGAACAGCCCCCGTGATATGCAACTTTTCAGGGAAGTTAGAAACCAATATTCACAGGCAGTTAGAAAAGCCAAGGCTAGGTTTTTAAAGTAGAAATTTGCTTCCTGCAACGCAAACTCAAAAAAGTTCTGGGACACTGCAAAGTCCATGGAGAATAAGAGCACCTCCTCCCAGCTGCCCACTGCACTGAGGATAGGAAACTCTGTCACCACTGTTGGGGAATAATCAGAATTGGTTGGTAACATAGGTAAGATGTTTTATATTCATCATATGTTTATAAGTTACTTCTCATCAGAATGATATTTTTGTATAATACTGTGGCGGGGTTGCAGTTCTATGTCAAGACTAAGTTGTTTGGGCCGGAGATAGGGGAGAGGTCAAGCGTGTATCTCTTAGCTCCACAATGTCTGTGTGTCAGTCAGTGTGTCTCTGTGATCTTGTCAAGATAGGATGGATTTGATATATGCCTGTTGATATGGAGGATTGGTTTATGGTTCTGAGTTTGAGAAAATAACATAGTTTAGGAGACAGCTGAACGATTTATTATGTCTATGCTGTCTGACTATGTGTGTTTTTTGCTATTAAAGGATCTCAGTTACAATGTGGAAGGAACTCTCAGAGAATTCATTGATAGACACTGAATTGATCTGAGAGTCACAGGGTTGTGATAGAGCTCATATAATTAAAGATGGACTTTGATAACTAACTCTGACTTGTGTGTGGTTTGCTTTCATGATTTCGTAAATAGAGGAAATTTCCACAACATTTGGCGACGAGGAGGGGATGTGAATCTTCACTCGGTGACCATTCCTGACGATCTAGGTAAATAAATCGTGCACAAGGGATCCCCTAAACTTGGGATCTCAGGGAAACCACACTTCGGGAACGAAGCAGCTGGACCAACCTTTGATTTGAGAGGAAGCGAGCCGAGTGGATACCACATCTCGAAATGAGTTTTTTATAAAGAAAATGGTGAGCGAACCACACACAGATTTGAAGTAGAGTTTTTTAATTATGCCTGTTACGTATACTCTGAGCGTGAATTCCTTTGTAAGGAAGGCACCTTGGCGGCGTAAGCAGGGCCGAGTCAGAGGAGAGTAATCTGGGGGTTTTGTGGACTCAAAAGATACTCTGCACTGTCCGGTTGCCAGTGATCAAGAGCCCTCCTGACACTGAATTGATCACAGTGGGGATTTGGTGAGGTCTGTCGGGGTGAGGGGCCAGGGGACTGTGTGTTCTAGGTGAAACATGGCACTTGGTGAAGCCCTATTGGAAGAAGGACCTCATTCTGTGCGTCTGTGTGATTGGCTAAGTGACCCTCAGATGTGGTGAATTCCAATTATTTTAAATGTGCTAGCCAGGTATGCCCTGGGTTACTCTGTGTGAGTATTTTGTTATGGGATCACTAGGTAATAGTTGTCGGACCGTTCTGTGTGAGCGGGGTAGGGTTGACTCTGTGTGGGCAAAACTTTTTATGTTCTGATGTTCTGTGTGGACATCTGACCAATCCTGTGTGGGTGATCCTGAAACTTCTGTATGAGTACCTAAGATTTCTAAAGTTTTATATGGATTCTGTGAATTATTTGAAATTATGATAAATTGTATGTGTGTATAATCAATTACTAGAGATTTGATAAAGTAATGCTGAGAATGATTAGATACAATTTAAACCACCCATTCGTAGACGTACGTAGGTTTTGAGTTGGTATCTTAAATGGATAATTTGATAAAGATGAAGTTTTTAAGCACTATTAAAATAATCTACAAAATCTGGGAAATTGAGCTCTAGAAACTGATTAGAGTGTGTCCACTTTTGGTTATCTTACCCTAACGATGTAACTATAAAACGCATATTGGATTATCTCCGTCTGGGTGAAACATTTGAAATTTAACTGCCCTTAAGGTCTGAACATGTTATATTTTTTCTTCCCAGTATGAGAGAAGTTGTGGGATTTATTGAATAAACTGAATAAAGTTAGAGAGAATTAAGGGGGAATCTCGATGTAATTTATAATGTCATAAAAAGCCTAAGGTTTTCTATCAAACTAATTATCATTGCGTGATTAATGTGATGTAGTAAAGTAATTGAAATACGTTGCATAAGTAAACAATCTACTTTTATTAAAAGGCGCAATATCTGTTTCCTTGTCATTAACTGTCGATTTTATTCTTTGATTGCTAATATATTCATTTGGAATTTGAGAATCATAGTTGGAGTAACGTTTGTACTATTAAAATTGGGCTATTATTCTTCTGGGAATTGCCGATAGTGACGTATTTTGATTTTACTTGTAAATGGGGTTTATTTGCGGAGAAACTTAGTTTTTCACATAGCATTGGTGGTTCAGTGGTAGAATTCTCGCCTGCAACACGGGAGGCCCGGATTCCATTCCCAGTCATTGCGCTGACTGAATTCTGAGTTTTTGATTGTAAAATAATCTATTTGTATGTTTTGCCTGGAAAGTTATGGTCACTAGTGTTTGTATAAGATATAAACTGAACGTTTTAATAGCTTGTCTGGTTCAAATTGAGAGAAGGGATAAATTGAACGTTTTCAATAGATTGTTTAGGTTAAATTGATAGACTTATTCAACTTAAAATAATAACGAAGCGAATTCTGATGCAAGACGATGTCTGTTCACTAAATTATCTGCTGGAATAATGTATTGAAAATTGAGTCATTTAAATGAATGTATCAATAGAGAAGACCTAAGTTACCTAAGTTAAAGAAATTCTAAGACCTAAGTTACCTAAGTTAAAGAAATTCTGAATGATAGCGGGGAGAGAATGGCAATGGAAAGTGATTACCGAAATATTTTTCATTCTTATAGATTGACTGACGCATGTTATAATTTTGGCGCTGCACGTGTTATTTTTAAAGAAATAGGATACATTTCATAAGTGTGGAGAGCAAAGAGAAGAGGAAGTTGGGTTTTAATCTTACGATAGAGGTAAGGAAAAAAAGTTGAAATGAGAGGGGTTATCTTTTTGCCCACTGGGGGAAAAAGAAATAGGAGAGTAGATCTGAAAATTGTGAGTGAGTAAGACATTGGGAGAATATATTCTGATGGTTATTGATTCTTGAACCTGTAACACCAGTTAATTTGAGCAGGAAAGTTCATGTAGTCTAACATTATAGTATGTTTCCATTATGTGGAACAATGTCAGGTCATTAAAGGTGATTGCTGGATTGAGTAGTATGAGAGCCTGTTGGCAGAAGAGTAAACTAATATGTTAAGTGGGGGAGTATCATAGATTTTAATTTGTGTTGTTACCGCAATAGTCAAAATAATTTCATATGTTTTGGGGAATGAAAGCTTTGTGGATATGAGTGGGAAAAATAATAAGTTTGTTTTGATTTTTACGCTGATGAGACAGCGCCAACTTTTGAAAGATTTTAGATTTGTTAAAAAAAAAAAAATCAGGATTGGTTTTTACTAAATTTATATCAACAGGTTGAAATTATTAGGTTGCTGATTAAAAGTTTTTTTAGGAGTTGATTTAACTTAATTAAACATTATCATACATATACATTGATTTGATTAAAACTTATGATTAATGATTTGAGATAGTGGAATTATCATTAGGTTTGGTTTATAGTTTCACGTTTGAGTTTCTGAATTGATGTAGTGTAAGAATACTAACTAAGTGTTTTTGTGTTTTCTCCGGGAAAATTGATATTTCACTGTCTCTCTCTGGAATGTTTCCAGGGACTATACTCTTGGGGAGAGTGAGTGAATTTGAGGCCATAAACTACAACATTAAAGGGGCCTGGAAGTTTTTTGTTTTAGTGCAAGGGTATTAAAGGTATCAAAGGGGAACTCACCACATGGGATTTTAATGAGTTTTTATTTTCTGACTTTTCATTACACACGCAAATTCTTTTGATAAAGGAATGTTCTGGGAACATGGAAATACAAAAATGTTGGAACTAGTTGATTATTGTTTGCAAATAGTTTCATATAGTGAAAAACACTGCTTTGAAGGGTTTTGTATGACCTATGACCTTCCGATGACTTTCCGTTGTGGCTTGATCACCCGCATTGGAAAGCCATTTGGATAATGAAATTATGGTCATTTGTAATACTGCTTTCAAAATAATTTGTGTAATTGGTAAATATGTTTCTTAGCCATATTTGTAATTTGGACCACTGTGAAGGGTATTGCTTTTAACTAAGGGTATGCTGCTTTAAGTCTATTTTCCTATGACCATAGGGGTTTAAATCATTTCTCTTTGTGGAGTTTTTTCAGTTTAGTGATTTTAATTTGATTAGGTTAGCTGAAATTTTGTTTTACATTTCTTTTCAGTTTTGTTTTACATTACTCTCATACGGAGAGATGTGTGTAAAACATGGGGGAGGATTCAGTTTGAGGGTTTGAATTGAAGTTATACAACTTAAGTGATATGTGAAGGAGTGTATTGTTGAGTGTATTGTATTTGTTGTGTTTGTTTTGTTCTATTCCCGAGGTATAGGTCTAACTTCTTGATCCTTGGCTCTACGATGGAGTTGACAGTAAGATGGGGAGTATAAACCAATTTGAAAGAATAGTTTGATATTCTCTGTGAAATGTTTAGATATGTGTATTAAGAATAATTGGTAAAAGTAATCATTTATCATGTAGGTAATGAACTGAACTAAACTGTTGTTCTGATCTGTTCTTTCGAGGTTATCATGAAAAGTGACATCAGACGGTATCTTAATGCATGGAAGAGATCATTGGACCGAATAGTGGGTGTACATCAAAACCCCCTCTAACTGGCTGAAGAAGAGTGACAAAGTCGTCGAAGGAGGCTTTCCAAACCACTTCTACCGAGAGAAAAGAACCAAGCCAGAAATTGGTGTACAGTATCAGATCTAAGCTATCAACTGCTTTTCTTTCATGGTTCTCTCATACTGTGATGAGGCTACTTGGAGTGATCATGGAGAAAGATCTGTTCTAACATTTTCTTATGATGCTGGTATATTGGTTGACGAATGACATGAGACATTGAAATTGGGACATTATCATGGGCCATCCACTTTGAACAGTAAAGCTATCTGAAGAAGAACAAAAGAGACACCAGAAGATGCAGTGGGGTTGGTCAACTGTGCCATTAACTGGTTTATACTTTTGTGGTATCAGGTTGATTGAAGAGGTCTACACTATGTAAATTGTAGTAATTTAGATTAAGAATGCATTGAGATACTGATCTGTATTATAATCATGATTAAAAAAGTTAATAGAATTATGGGATAATTATACTGAATGTAAGTAAATCTGCTAATATTGATGTGTGTTAAATTGAGGTTTTTATTTTGAGTGATAAGACAAATTTGAATCACTGAGGAATGCTATTCTAAATATTGGTTGGATAAATAGTTGGGTTGTTACTTATTATTTGGAATATGAATGATTTCACTGCCCTATTCTCCATTCCTAAGTATATTTCTGAGCATGAGGACTTAGAGGGATGTCTGTCCTATATGTTGTGAGGAGGCCTGTGTTTAGACACTGATTCTCATGTAACTTAGGGAGCATTTCTAAATATTGGTTGTGTTTTTATTTTCCTCAAATGGATTATTCTGTGTTATTAAACATGTGCAAGTTTGTCTTGTAGAATAAAGGTTGTAAACTTAGTTTCAGAAGGGAGAAAGCTTACATATAAGTTAAAGTATTTGACATTGAGGGGATTTGAATTTTTATATTGAGTATATAATTAATATTTTGATTCTTTAGGAGGGACAATGTCCCTTGAGAGGGGAATGTTGGGGAATAATCAGAATTGGTTGGTCACATAGGTAAGATGTTTTATATTCATCATATGGTTATAAGTTACTTCTCATCAGAATGTTATTTTTGTATAATACTGTGGCGGGGTTGCAGTATCTGTTCTATGTCAAGACTAAGTTGTTCGGGCCAGAGAGAGGGGAGAGGTCAAGCATGTATCTCTTGGCTCCACAATGTCTGTGTGTCTCTGTGATCTTGTCAAGATAGGATGGATTTGATATATGCCTGTTGATATGGAGGATTGGTTTATGGTTCTGAGTTTGAGAAAATAACATAGTTTAGGAGACAAAGCTGAACGATTTATTATGTCTATGCTGTCTGACTATGTGTGTTTTTTGCTATTAAAGGATCTCAGTTGCAATATGGAAGGAACTCTCAGAGAATTCATTGATAGACACTGAATTGATCTGAGAGTCACAGGGTTGTGATAGAGCTCATATAATTACAGATGGACTTTGATAACTAACTCTGACTTGTGTGTGGTTTGCTCTCATGATTTGGTAAATAGAGGAAATTTCCACGACACCACTGATAAATCCACTATAATTGAGAATTTCAATAAGCATTTTTCAGCGGCTGGCCATACTTTCCACCTGGCTACCCCTACCCCGGTCAACAGCACTGCACACCCCACAGGAACTCGCCCAAGCCTTCCCCATTTATCCTTCTCCCAAATTCAGTCAGCTGATGTTCTGAAAGAGCTGCAAAATCTGGACCCCTACAAATCAGCCAGGCCTGACAATCTGGATCCTTTCTTTCTAAAATGATCTGCCTGAAATTGTTGCAACCCCTATTACTAGCCTGTTCAACCTCTGCTTTGTGTTGGCTGAGATTCCCAAAAATTGGAAAGCTGCCGCGGTCATCCCCCTCTTCAAAGGGGGGGGACACTCTTGACCCAAACTGCTACAGACCTATATCTATCCTACCTGTCCTTTCTAAGGTCTTCAAAATACAAGTTAACAAACAGATTACTGACCATTTACAATCCCACCGTACCTTCTCCACTATGCAATCTGGTTTCAGAGCTGGTCATGGGTGCACCTCAGCCACGCTCAAGGTCCTAAAAGATATCTTAACCTCCATCGATAAGAAACAATACTGTGCAGCCATATTCATTGACCTGGCCAAGGCTTTCGACTCTGTCAATCACCACATCCTCATCAGCAGACTCAAAAGCCTCGGTTTCTCAAATGATTGCCTCGCCTGCTTCACCAACTACTTTTCCAATATTCAATGGGTCAAATAGGAGGGCCTGTTGCAGTCTCTATGGGGGTGCCACAAGGTTCAATTCTTGGGCCAACTATTTTCTCTGTTGTGGTAGCAGAATCAGAATTAGTTAGGTAGCATTGATAAATAAGATGTTTTATTTACATAATAATGCTTGTGAGATATTTGTCATTAGGATGTTCTCTTTTGGATAATACTGTTGGCAGTTGCATTTTCCTCTCTCTTCTCTAGGGCTTAGTCACTAGGGGCCCAGAGAGGGGAGAGGTCAGGCTTGTCTTCGTATGTCAATGTAACTGTTAAACCATGTGATGCTATGAAGAATATCAGAAGGGGAAGAGGACAGAATGGAGGTTTGTCTTCTTATGGGAATGTGTCTGTAACTATTGTATGTCCCCTCTGAGGTTGCCCTCATCTTGATTTAGTATATGACCTAAGAGGCTCACTTTCTTTTCTGATCTTGTCCAGGAGGGAGTGTACTTGAGATGGGAGTATATAGAATTGACAATTGATATATGCAATTGGATGAGGTAATTGTTTGGTACTATGTTGTACCAAGAACGAGATAGGAACTTTGTTTAGGAGACCAAACTGAATGATAATTTATAGCTAATGCTATCTGTCTATGGGATACTCCTCTTTCAAGTAAAAGGCACTTTGTGAAGTTCCTATTATCTGTGGTTTGTCATGTCGATTAGGGGTGGATCTTTGCTATAAAAGATCTCAGTTGCCATTTTGTAAACACTCAGAGAATTCATTTATAGATACTGAATTGATCTGAGAGTCACAGGGCTATGGTGAAGCTCATATATAATTAAATATGGACTTTATAAAATAACTGACTTGTGTGTGGTTTGCTCTCTTAATGTTTAGTAACACAGGATATTACCACGACACTGTTTACATCAATGATGTTGCTCTTGCTGCTGGTGAGTTTCTGATCCACCTCTACGCAGACGACACCATTCTGTATACTGGCCCTTCTTTGGACACTGTGTTAACTTCTTATGGTATAGGGGATGCTTGCGTCCCACTTGGCCAAAAACCAGGAGAAATGCAGCGCGGAAAATTCAAATAAATTCAAATAAAAATCTAACTTTCATTAAATCACACATGTAAGATACTCAATTAAAGCTACACTCGTTGTGAATCCAGCCAACATGTCAGATTTTAAAAAGGCTTTTCGGCAAAAGCATAAGAAGCTTTTATCTGATGATAGCACAACAGTAAACAAAGAGGGTAGCATATTTCAACCCTGCAGGCGCTACACAAAACGCAGAAATAAAATATAAAATATGTCTTACCTTTGATGAGCTTCTTTTGTTGGCACTCCAATATGTCCCATAAACATCACAATTGGCCCTTGTGTCGATTAATTCCGTCCATATATATCCAAAATGTCAATTTATTTGACGCGTTTGATCCAGAAAAAAACAGCTTCCAAAATGCGCAATGTCACTACAAAATATTTCAAAAGTTGCCAATAAAAACTTTGCCCAAATATTTCAAACTACTTTTGTAATACAACTTTAGGTATTTTTAAATGTTAATAGTCGATCAAATTGAAGACGGGTCTATCTGTTTTCAATAGAGGACGAGAGGAAACTAACGCTACTTTTCAAGTCTTGGCCAACTCTCAACAGCGTTACCCTTTTCCAGGATGGCCCTACTTCTTCATTGCACAAATGAATAACCTCAACCAAATTCCAAAGACTGGGGACATCCAGTGGAAGCGGTAGGAACTGAAAACAAGTTCCTAAGAAATATCGTTTGCCATTGAGATCCCAGTGAACAGACAGAGACCTAAAAAACAAATCTGAACGTTAGTCCTCTGGGTTTTGCCTGCTACATAAGTTCTGTTATACTCACAGACATGATTCAAACAGTTTTAGAAACTTCAGAGTGTTTTGTATCCAAATATACTAATAATATGCATATCTTTATTTCTTGGCATGAGTAGCAGGAAGTTGAAATTGGGCACGCTATTTATCCAAAAGTGAAAATGTTGCCCCCTATACCTTAAGAAGTTAACTACCCTCCAGACGAGCTTCAATGCCATACAACTCTCCTTCCGTAGCCTCCAACTGCTCTTAAATACAAGTAAAACTAAATGCATCCTCTTCAACCGATTGCTGCCTACACCTGCCCGCCCGCCCAGCATCACTACTCTGGACTAAAAGTTGAGCGATTAATCGGAATGGCCGATTAATCAGGGCCGTTTTCATAACAATCGGAAATCGGTATTTTTGGACACCGATTTGACAGATTTTTTTATATTTTTTTTACACCTTTATTTAACAAGGCAAGTCAGTTAAGAACACATTCTTATTTTCAATTACGGCCTAGGAATGGTGGGTTAACTGCCTTGTTCAGGGGCAGAACGACAGATTTTTACCTTGTCAGCTCGGGGATTCAATCTTGTAACCTTACAGTTAACTAGTCCAATGCTCTAACCACCTGCCTCTCATTGCACTCCACGAGGAGCCTGCCTGTTACGCGAATGCAGTAAGAAACCAAGGTAAGTTGCCAGCTAGCATTAAACTTCAATCATAATCACTAGTTAACTACACATGGTTGATGATATTACTAGTTTATCTAGCGTGTCCTGCGTTGCATATAATCGATACAGAGCGCATTTGAGAAAAAGGACTGCCGTTGCGTCAACGAGTACCTAACCATAAACATCAATGCCTTTCTTAAAATCAATACACAACTATATATTTTTTAAACCTGCATATTTAGTTAATATTGCCAGCTAACATTAATTTATTTTAACTAAGTAAATTGTGTCACTTCTCTTGCAACAGAGTGGGGGTATATGCAGCAGTTTTGGCCGCCTGGCTCGTTGCGAACTGTGTGAAGACTATTTCTTCCTAAGACAGCCAGCCAACTTCGCCAAACGGGGGATGATTTAACAAAAGCACATTTGCCAAAAAAGCACAATCGTTGCACGACTGTACCTGACCATAAACATCAATGCCTTTCATATAATCAATACACAGAAGTATATTTTTAGCTAAAAGAAATCCAGGTTAGCAGGCAATATTAACGAGGTGAAATTTGGTCACACGTTCATTGCACGCAGAGTCAGGGTATATGCAACAGTTTGGGCCGGCTTGCTCGTTGTGAACTTAATTGCCAGAATTTTACGTAATTATGGCATAACATTGAAGGTTACAATGTAACAGGAATATTTAGATTTATGGGTGCCACCCGTTAGATAAAATACGGAACCCTTTCGTATTTCACTGAAATAATAAACGTTTTGTTTTCTAAATTATAGTTTCCGGATTTGAGCATATTACTGACCAAAGGCTCGTATTTGTGTGTTATTATGTTATAATTAAGTCTATGATTTGATATCTGATAGAGCAGTCTGACTGAGCGATGGTAGGCAGCAGCAGGCTCGTAAGCATTCATTCAAACAGCACTTTTGTGCAATTTGCCAGCAGCTCTTCGCTGTGCTTCAAGCATTGAGCTGTTTATGACTTCAGGCCTATCAACTCCCGAGATTAGGCTGGTGTAACCGATGTGAAATGGCTAGCTAGTTAGCGGGGTGCGGGCTAATAGCGTTTCAAACGTCACTCACTCTGAGACTTGGAGTAGTTGTTCCCCTTGCTCTGCAAGGGCCGCGGCTTTTGTGGAGCGATGGGTAACGATGCTTCGAGGGTGGCTGTTGTTGATGTGTTCCTGGTTCGAGCCCAGGTAGGGGCGAGGAGAGGAACGGAAGCTATAATGTTACACTGGCAACACTAAAGTGCATATAAGAACATCCAATAGTCAAACGTACAGTGGGGCAAAAAAGTATTTATTCAGCCACCAATTGTGCAAGTTCTCAGACTTAAAAAGATGAGAGGCCTGTAATTTTCATAGGTACCCTTCAACTATGACAGACAAAATGAGATTTTTTTTCTCCAGAAAATCACATTGTATGATTTTTTATGAATTTATTTGCAAATTATGGTGGAAAATAAGTCTTTGGTTACCAAAATAAACAAGCAGGATTTCTGGCTCTCACAGACCTGTAACAACTTCTTCAAGAGGCTCCTCTGTACTCCACTCGTTACCTGTATTAATGGCACCTGTTTGAACTTGTTATCAGTATAAAAGACACCTGTCCACAACCTCAAACAGTCACACTCCAAACTCCACTATGGCCAAGACCAAACAGCTGTCAAAGGACACCAGAAACAAAATTGTAGACCTGCACCAGGTTGGGAAGACTGAATCTGCAATAGGTAAGCAGCTTGGTTTGAAGAAATCAACTGTGGGAGCAATTATTAGGAAATGGAAGACATACTAGACCACTCCCTCGATCTGGGGCTCAACGCAAGATCTCACCCCGTGGGGTCAAAATGATCACAAGAACAGTGAGCAAAAATCCCAGAACCACACGGGGGGACCTAGTGAATGACCTTCAGAGAGCTGGGACCAAAGTAACAAAGCCTACCATCAGCAAGGGCATTGAAGATGAAACATGGCTGGGTCTTTCATCATGACAATGATCCAAAACTCACCGCCTGGGCAACGAAGGAGTGGCTTTGTAAGAAGCATTTCAAGGTCCTGGAGTGGCCTAGCCAGTCTCCAGATCTCAACCCCATAGAAAATCTTTGGAGCGAGTTGAAAGTCCGTGTTGCAAAGCAACAGCCCCAAAACATCACTGCTCTAGAGGAGATCTGCATGGAGGAATAGGCCAAAATACCAGCAACAGTGTGTGAAAACCTTGTGAAGACTTACAGAAAACGTTTGACCTCTGTCATTGCCAACAAAGGGTATATAACAAAGTATTGAGATAAACTTTTGTTGTTGACCAAATACTTATTTTCCACCATAATTTGCAAATTAACTCATTAAAAATCCTACAATGTGATTGTCTGGATTTGTTCTCCTCATTTTGTCTGTCATAGTTGAAGTGTACCTATGATGAAAATTACAGGCCTCTCATCTTTTTAAGTAGGAGAACGTGCACAATTGGTGGCTGACTAAATACTTTTTTGCCCCACTGTATGAAGGCCAGCAGGACGAGGTGGTTCGGGAAGAGTTTTTTTCTTCTTCTAGTTAGGCTATATTGATGTAATGGCATGAAAGAAATGGCTGAATATTTTACAATGACTTATCAACAGCTCTAACAATTTTACCCCCACAGGAAATATACACTGGAAATTCTAGAATATACTATAGATCCTAGAAACCTGCTTAAACTATAATTCTGACCTCATGGATGGTCAGTCCTTGTATTCATAGTGTAGTGAATTCAGGGGGTAGCCCTGAGCTGAACTCAAACCTGGGTCCAGTGACTGTCAAGCCAACACCTTATAACTGTCTAAACTTCTTGACGAGGTCGCTAGGATTTGGGTTATGGTTGCTACAATAGCTTTCTCTATGAATTTGAGAGTGGTTACATTTCTCCAGCCCCTATCCCTCAGATGTTAACCAAACAAATTCTTTAGGCAGCCATTTAGTTTCTGTTCAAATCCTAGGTTATCCATTTAAAAAAGCCACGCAACAATCAATCTGCAGTTGAAACAATAACAAAGCTGTAATTCCACCACTGTTTTGCTAATAAGATGATGGATGGGGCTGGAGAAATGCAACTGGTCTCAAATTCATAGACAGACCTACGGATGCAAGGACTGACCATCCATGACATCAACATTATAGATTTAACCATGTTGAGGCTATACAGTGTTGGTTTACATTGGAGTAAAAAAAAGCTTATTTGGGGTTCTGATGGGGTACAACAGTTTAACTAAGCTCATGAGGCATGTGTTATATTCTTCAAGAATCAATGGCTTTAAATAAATAATTTAAAAGTCAAAATATTGGATGTAGCAATTGCAGATTTCCCCTTTAACACCCCACATCAGTTCAACAACTGCAGAGTTTGTACCTCTGTTTTTAAGACAATACTTACTAGTGTTAACATCGTTAGAATCATTGGATGCTTTAAGATGCGTTTGGGAAACCGGACCCAGATCTCCAACCTCCTCTTCTTCCTCCTCCTTTGTGGATGTAACAGCCATCTCCCCCTCTTTCAGTCCAAAAACTACATCCTCCTCTTCTTTTACTGTGAAATCCTCCTCTTCTTTTACTGTGAAATCCTCCTCTTCTTTTACTGTGAAATCCTCTTCTTTTACTGTGAAATCCTCTTCTTTTACTGTGAAATCCCCCTCTTTCACTCTGAAAGCGTCTTCCTCTTTCACTGAAACGTCTTTCTCTTCCTCTTTCACGGTAACAGCCTCACCCTCTACTTGTTTTTGCATTGTAACATCCTTCTCTTCCTCTTCCTCTTTCACGAGAGCTTCTTTCTCCGTCCAGCAGACCCCCTCTCCTTTAGCAGGAGGAAAGTAGCTTAGTGAACTCATGGTCGGAGATGTTAGCTAGCATTAGCGACTAGCCTAGTTCTAAGCTAACTTAGCAAACCAGCTAGCTGAAAAACGTAAATATATAATTAAATAGGCTAACAAGTACATACGGCAGAAGTGTGTTTAATACACAGCGACTAATGTACACCAAACCAGTGTAAAGACCGTGAATGTTGTAGCTATGTTTGCTAGAAAGCTACCGAGGTGTCTGACTAGCTGTTGAAGGAGCGTCCCGTCCACTAGATTATACGTCACACTGGCAGCGTCCCCTGAACCTAAGACGCACATCGCCATCTGCTGACTGGAGTGGGCAACGCAGTTGAGGAACCAAACGTTTTTTTTTCTTATTTATTTCATAAAAGTTTAATATTATATTAAGTCGTTCAAAGAGAAGCATGTGTTCATTGATTCGTGTTTAATGAGTGAAAATTTAAAACAAACTTGTACACCCACTACATATTTGTAATGAACCACACTTCTGACATGGATAATTTTGACCCCAGAGGCATATCTTTTATCATAGCCAAAATGTGGTTTATTCAAATCTTCCAATTTTTCATGACTTTGTCAATCAACTTGTTCTTAATAAATGTAAATCATGTTTTAGTGTTTCTGTATCAAAATAGACTTAACAAATTCAAATCCTTTGGAGTCGTTTTGACCCCAGCCAAAAGCACCTTTGATAAATAGGACATTCAATCGAAGACAGCAGACCTCTTCTTCTTTTGCATGGGAGGGGAATACATCACTGAGCTCATGGTCGGGGATGTTAGCTAGCTAGCATGAGCGACTAGTTTAGTGCTAGGCTAACTTGTCAAGCCAGCTAGTTGACTAACAATGTACCAATAACATTTAAATCGGATCTATTAACGATATGTCAGAAGTATATTTAAAACACAGAGTCAAAAATGCACAGAAACAGTCTAAATGTTTCGGCTGTTGGCTTCCTAGGTGGCTGACTCGTTGTTGATGTTGCAGAAGGGTGTCTAAAACACAGTAGCTAATATACTTTGAAAGCATATACATAGCCAAAAAATTCAAGCTGTTGGCTAGCAGGCTAGCAACACAGTTAATATACGCTTTTTAAATTTACACACAAATGTATTTTTCATTCCTTTCATTAAATAATAATATATCGAGACGTTCAAATAGAGCAGTGCATATTTTGAGTGAGAATTTAAAACATACTGTCCTTCACATCTGTATTGAAGGCAGTTTCATATTCATTCATTAATTTAAAGAAACCCACGTCACACACTGGTTGAATTATTTGTCAAACTTGGAACGCTCTGCAGCCTAGTTTAACAGTGACCTATGTTCTATGAACGCTGCTGGGAGCAAACTGGAGAGTAGCTGGAGGAAAACAAACCTAACTGCATCCCCAGTCCCTGGTTTATCATCAGACGGAATACAAACCTAACTGCATCCCAAAGCCCTGGTACATCATAAGACCGCATATAAACCTAACTGCATCCCAAAGCCCTGGTCCATCATCAGACTGCATGCATAGTCCCTTATACCCTCTGCCAAATTCTTTCTGTTTGCTCTTGTTTTCCTTAATAGGATGTCGTGGGCGGAGCGGGGAGGGTCGTCAGTGAAATGGGACACACCTGGGCTCGGGTGTGTCCCAGGATAAATGCACCTCTTCCCCATTCATTGAGGAGACTCTCTCCATGCAGACACAGACAGATTTTGGTTGTGGAATCAAAAATAAAAATGACTAAACACACACCATTGTTAATTGTATTTACTTCAGTTAATAAATATATTTTGTTATTCTTTATCTCCACGTTGTCTCACTTTTTGTTAATTGCCTATATGTCATTATTATAGATGACATCCCACACCTTGACTTCCGGCGCCGACAGAGATGGCCGCCTCGCTTCGCGTTCCTAGGAAACTATGCAGTTTTTTGTTTTTTTACGTGTTATTTCTTACACTAGTACCCCAGGTCATCTTAGGTTTCATTACATACAGCCGAGAAGAACTACTGAATATAAGATCAGCGTCAACTCACCATCAGTACGACCAAGAATATGTTTTTCGCGATGCGGATCCTGTGTTCTGCCTTACAACCAGTGTAATGGAGTGGATTACATGCAGCGACCCGAAAAAACGACTCAGAAAAAGAGGGAAACGAAGCGGTCTTCTGGTCAGACTCCGGAGACGGGCACATCGTGCACCACTCCCTAGCATTCTTCTCGCCAATGTCCAGTCTCTTGACAACAAGGTTGATGAAATCCGAGCAAGGGTAGCATTCCAGAGGGACATCAGAGACTGCAACGTTCTCTGCTTCACGGAAACATGGCTAACCGGAGAGACGCTATCCGAAGCGGTGCAGCCAGCGGGTTTCTCCACGCATCGCGCGGACAGAAACAAACATCTTTCTGGTAAGAAGAGGGGCGGGGGCGTATGCCTTATGACTAACGTGACATGGTGTGATGACAGAAACATACAGGAACTCAAATCCTTCTGTTCACCTGATTTAGAATTCCTCACAATCAAATGTAGACCGCATTATCTACCAAGAGAATTCTCTTCGATTATAATCACAGCCGTATATATCCCCCCCCAAGCAGACACATCGATGGCTCTGAACGAACTTTATTTAACTCTCTGCAAACTGGAAACGATTTATCCGGAGGCTGCATTCATTGTAGCTGGGGATTTTAACAAGGCTAATCTGAAAACAAGACTCCCTAAATTTTATCAGCATATCGATTGCGCAACCAGGGGTGGAAAGACCCTGGATCATTGTTACTCTAACTTCCGCGACGCATATAAGGCCCCCCCCGCCCCCTTTCGGAAAAGCTGACCACGACTCCATTTTGTTGATCCCTGCCTACAGACAGAAACTAAAATAAGAGGCTCCCACGCTGAGGTCTGTCCAACGCTGGTCTGACCAAGCTGACTCCACACTCCAAGACTGCTTCCATCACGTGGACTGGGAGATGTTTCGTATTGCGTCAGACAACAACATTGACGAATACGCTGATTCGGTGTGCGAGTTCATTAGAACGTGCGTTGAAGATGTCGTTCCCATAGCAACGATTAAAACATTCCCTAACCAGAAACCTTGGATTGATGGCAGCATTCGTGTGAAACTGAAGGCACGAACCACTGCTTTTAATCAGGGCAAGGTGTCTGGTAACATGGCTGAATACAAACAGTGCAGCTATTCCCTCCGCAAGGCTATCAAACAAGCTAAGCGCCAGTACAGAGACAAAGTAGAATCTCAATTCAACGGCTCAGACACAAGAGGCATGTGGCAGGGTCTACAGTCAATCACGGACTACAGGAAGAAACCCAGCCCAGTCACGGACCAGGATGTCTTGCTCCCAGGCAGACTAAATAACTTTTTGCCCGCTTTGAGGACAATACAGTGCCACTGACACGGCCTGCAACGAAAACATGCGGTCTCTCCTTCACTGCAGCCGAAGTGAGTAAGACATTTAAACGTGTTAACCCTCGCAAGGCTGCAGGCCCAGACGGCATCCCCAGCCGCGCCCTCAGAGCATGCGCAGACCAGCTGGCCGGTGTGTTGACGGACATATTCAATCAATCCCTATACCAGTCTGCTGTTCCCACATGCTTCAAGAGGGCCACCATTGTTCCTGTTCCCAAGAAAGCTAAGGTAACTGAGCTAAACGACTACCGCCCGTAGCACTCACATCCGTCATCATGAAGTGCTTTGAGAGACTAGTCAAGGACCATATCACCTCCACCCTACCTGACACCCTAGACCCACTCCAATTTGCTTACCGCCCAAATAGGTCCACAGACGATGCAATCTCAACCACACTGCACACTGCCCTAACCCATCTGGACAAGAGGAATACCTATGTGAGAATGCTGTTCATCGACTACAGCTCGGCATTCAACACCATAGTACCCTCCAAGCTCGTCATCAAGCTCGAGACCCTGGGTCTCGACCCCGCCCGTGCAACTGGGTTCTGGACTTCCTGACGGGCCGCCCCCAGGTGGTGAGGGTAGGCAACAACATCTCCTCCCCGCTGATCCTCAACACTGGGGCCCCACAAGGGTGCGTTCTGAGCCCTCTCCTGTACTCCCTGTTCACCCACGACTGCGTGGCCATGCACGCCTCCAACTCAATCATCAAGTTTGCAGACGACACAACAGTGGTAGGCTTGATTACCAACAATGACGAGACGGCCTACAGGGAGGAGGTGAGGGCCCTCGGAGTGTGGTGTCAGGAAAATAACCTCACACTCAACGTCAACAAAACTAAGGAGATGATTGTGGACTTCAGGAAACAGCAGAGGGAACACCCCCATCCACATCGATGGAACAGTAGTGGAGAGGGTAGCAAGTTTTAAGTTCCTCGGCATACACATCACAGACAAACTGAATTGGTCCACTCACACAGACAGCATCGTGAGGAAGGCGCAGCAGCGCCTCTTCAACCTCAGGAGGCTGAAGAAATTCGGCTTGTCACCAAAAGCACTCACAAACTTCTACAGATGCACAATCGAGAGCATCCTGGCGGGCTGTATCACCGCCTGGTATGGCAACTGCACCGCCCTCAACCGTAAGGCTCTCCAGAGGGTAGTGAGGTCTGCACAACGCATCACCGGGGGCAAACTACCTGCCCTCCAGGACACCTACACCACCCGATGCTACAGGAAGGCCATAAAGATCATCAAGGACATCAACCACCCGAGCCACTGCCTGTTCACCCCGCTGTCATCCAGAAGGCGAGGTCAGTACAGGTGCATCAAAGCTGGGACCGAGAGACTGAAAAACAGCTTCTATCTCAAGGCCATCAGACTGTTAAACAGCCACCACTAACATTGAGTGGCTACTGCCAACACACTGTCAATGACACTGACTCTACTCCAGCCACTTTAATAATGGGAATTGATGGGAAATGATGTAAATATATCACTAGCCACTTTAAACAATGCTACCTTATATAATGTTACTTACCCTACATTATTCATCTCATATGCATACGATACTGTACTCTATATCATCGACTGCATCCTTATGTAATACATGTATCACTAGCCACTTTAACTATGCCACTTGGTTTACATACTCATGTCATATGTATATACTGTACTCGATATCATCTACTGTATCTTGCCTCTGCTGCTCTGTACCATCACTCATTCATATATCCTTATGTACATATTCTTTATCCCCTTACACTGTGTATAAGACAGTAGTTTTTTTGGAATTGTTAGTTAGATTACTTGTTCGTTATTACTGCATTGTCGGAACTAGAAGCACAAGCATTTCGCTACACTCGCATTAACATCTGCTAACCATGTGTATGTGACAAATAAAATTTGATTTGATTTGAGTAGCAGCATAGCCTTAATGTCATTATTATAGATGACATGGCACACACACTAGCAGCATAGCCTTCATGTCATTATTATAGATGACATCCCTCACCGTAGCAGCATAGCTTTTATGTCATTATTATAGATGACGTAGCAGCATAGCCTTTATGTCATTATTATAGATGACGTAGCAGCATAGCCTTTATGTCATTATTATAGATGACGTCCCACACCGTAGCACGTAGCAGCATAGCCTTTATGTCATTATTATAGATGAAGTCCCACACCGTAGCACGTAGCAGCATAGCCTTTATGTCATTATTATAGAGGACATCCCACACGTAGCACGTAGCAGCATAGCCATTTTGTAATTTACTAAACCACCGGCCGTGTCCGAGAGCATCAAATCCATGCTGCATTGTGGGTAAATGGTGACTGGCTGACTGATTTATACATAATAATGAGTAGTAATTTATGATGTAAGGTGGTTTGTCGATCAGTCAGTCGCCTGCAGTGTCGAACAAGCCCAATACCAAATCAATCAGGTGGTTGTTCGATGAAATGAAGCTTCAGACGTCATTGATCACGTGCTGCTCATAAAGTGATACAGGCATCGGCACACTGCTTTGAAGTACACAGTTTAGCGATTTGGACGCATACCTTGTTGCTCCGGAATCAAACATAACATCCCTACCGAAAAGTTGACGAAACAAAAAGGAGCAAGCAGGTATGATTTTCAATACTCATGCTTCCTACACTTTATCTTGTCTGAAAATTAAATCTATTTTTTACTAAACTGCGTTACCTACTCCAGTCAGCAGATAGCGGTCTGAGGCTTTAAGGCAATGCTGTTGGCGTGACGTACAATCCAGTGGACGGAACTCTTCTTTCAACAGCAGCAACAGTTAGTCAGACACCTCGGTAGCTTGCTAGACAAAATAGCCGAACCAATAAAGCTCTTTAGACGCTTTCGTGCATACTAGCCACTGTGTTTTAAACCCACTTCGTTAGTTAGTTTGTTATCCGATTTAATTTCATATTTACTTTGTTGTTGTTATTGGTCAGCTAGCGGGCTGGTTAAGTTAGCATTAGCTAACGGGGATGTTAGCCTAGCTAGCTAACATCCCCAACCATGAGTTCACTAAGCTACTCTCCTCCTGATAAAGAAGTGAAAGAGGAGGAGGATGTTACATTACAAAAGCAAGTAGAGGGTGAGACTGTTACAGTGAAAGAAGATGAGAAAGACGTTTCAGTGAAAGAGGAGGATGTTACAGTATAGGAATGCAGTTTTTGGAGTGAAAGAGGGTGAGATGGCTGTCACGTCGAAAAAGGAGGAGGAAGAAGGAGGAAACGATATCTGGGCCCGGTTTCCCAAAGGCATCTTAAGTCCTCAAATGGTTCTAACGATGAACGTGCCCTGATTAACACTAGTAAGTACTATCTTAAAAACAGAGGCACAAACTCTGCAGTTGTTGAACTGATGTGTGGTGTTAAAGGCGAAATCTGCAATTGTTACATCCATGTTTGGACTCTTAAATTATAAATTTATAGCCATTGATTCTTGAAGAATATAACACATGCCTCATGAGCTTAGTTCTACTGTTGTACCCCATCATAACCCCAAATAAACTTGTTTAACTCCAATGTTTAGAAACAATGTAAACCAACACTGTATAGCTTCAAAACATGGTTAAAACTATAATGTTTATCATGGATGATCAATCCTTGCATCCATAGGTCTATGAATTTTAGACAAGTTACATTTCTCCAGCCCCATCATCTTATTACCAAAACAGTGGTGGAGCTTTGTTATTGTTTTAACTGCAGATTGGTTGATTGATTGTTGTGTGGCTGCCCAGAGACTTGGCCCAGAGACCAAAAAAATGGCTGCCCAGAGACTTGGTTTGGTAAACAGCTGAGGGATCGGGGCTGGATAAATATATTTTGTTATTCTTTATCTCCACGTTGTCTCACTTTTTGTTAATTGCCTTTGTCATTATTATAGATGACATTCTCAAATTCATAGGGACCTCGTCAAGAAGTTCAGACATCTTGGCGTAACAGTTATAAGGTGTTTGCTTGACAGTCACTGGACCCAGGTTTGAGTTCAGCTCAGGGCTACCCCCCGAATTCACTAAACTATGAAAACAGCGACTGGCCATCCATGATGTCATAATGATACTTTAACCAGGTTTCTAGGCTATATAGTATATTCCAGAATTCATCCATGATGTCATAATGATAGTTTAACCAGGTTTCTAGGCTATATTATTATAATATTTTTTTATTAATGTTTTAGTAAGGTAGCTTGTTGCACACAGGTGGTTGATGAGGTACCTAGATGGGATCCGGGCAGCTGCTCAGGGCGAGGTGGGCAGCAGAGGGAGGGGCATGGAGCTGGGCGGGTGAGGTCTGGGGGAGGGAAGGAGAACCGACTGGGGGGTGGTTGGTAGTCTTGGGGCTGGGGACAGGGCAATGGGCGGTATGGGGAAACATGCAGGGCCAGGGACGGAGGAAAACCCAGGGAGGCTAGCCAGAGTCGGGCAAGGGGGGGTGGAGGACCCCCAGGGAGAGGTAACAGAGTAGGGCTGGGAGACGGGCAGGGGGGCGGAGAGAGAGAGCCTATACTATATATAGTATATTCTAGAATTCATCCATGATGCCATAATGATAGTTTAACCAGGTTTCTAGGCTATATAGTATATTCTAGAATTGCCAGTGTAGATTTCCTGTGGGGTTCAAATTGTTAGAGCTGTTAAGTCATTGTATAATATTCAGCCACTTTATTTTCATGCCATTACATCAATACCACCCAACCAGAAGAGAAGAAACTCTTCCTGAACCACCACCTCCTGCTGGCCTTTGTAAATTCTGACGTTGCTGGTAATAGGCTACACAAGCAGTCAGCAACCTACATTTGGAGTGCAAATTTATCTTACCATATCTACCAATTTGCGTGTCGGTTATTATTTTCATTTGCACATTTTTGTGGAACAGTTTCATTTCATTAATAGTATCTCAAAATCATAGAATGTAGATTAATCACAGACCATCTAAATCTAAATGAAATTATACAAATTTAAACATATATTTTATTGCCAACTATGTAAATATAGCCTACATATAATAAATAAACAAATAAAAACATTGCATCCTGCAGGTAGAAAAATAACTATAATTTAAACCACATTGGCTGCACATGGCCTGTTTACAACGAACTTGAAACATTCTAGCACCTATCAACTGGGTCGGCTCAACTCGAGGTAGCACGTTTGCAACATTGTATAAAATATTCTGGGCCCTCAGTTTCCCGCTCCAGTGAGTTCTGGACAGACACAGCTGTAGGCTATTTGTCCAAAGGATAAGAAGTAATCAGGTATTTTATGACATTTCCACTGGATCAGCGCATTACGTTTTTCACTTTCGTGCTGAGTGGCTATCGAAAGGGTGAGAGCTGGAAATCTTTTACAAATACTTTGAGAAACTATTGTCATTCGTAATGGATCCTACTAAGACTTTGTTTACTTGCTGTTTGAGGTGAAGAAAAAATTAGTTTGAGAAGCTCCTCAGCTCATTAGTGGTGGTGCGTTAACCTTTCTGCGCACCGAACCCGTTAGCGGGATTAAATTCGACAACATACGGTGATCGCTACATAAATAGTCATATTAAACATTCATGAAAATACAAGTGTCTCACATGGGTCGAAAGCCTAGAATCTTGCTAATCCAACTGCATTGTCAGATTTAAAAAAGGATTTACTGCAAAAGAATACGATGCGATTATCTGAGCATAGAGCCCCATAAAAAACTATTTCAACCAGCACATGCATAACATCACAAATTGCAATAAAATAAATTGTTTTCCTTTGACGATCTTCCTCTGTTTGCAATCCCAATGCTCATTGTTACACAATGAATGGTCTTTTGTTTGATAAAATACATTTTTGTAGCCTAACACAAAATATTTTGTGAACAGCTTGTCGTGAATTCCGTCTCATTCCATTTTCGACGACACATTCGATGTAAATACACACACTAAACGTGACTTTTTCAGTCATGTTTGGTTTCATTGCAATCAACTGGTTTGTTTGTAACACAACCAAAGCTGATGGGTCATTTCGCGGGACGTATTGACTGAAAGAAACCGATTTGAAGACAAGTAATGACATTGTGCACCAATGATATGACAGCTGTTTTGTTGATTGACTGTATTTTAACCCAATGACCACTGATCGTCTTGAAATCTAGCTGGGTAGATAGCCAATGAGCTTAGGTAAAGGGCAATATATAATGTTTATGTGTTGGAAGACCAACCCATGTAGTAAACTCCGGCGTAAAGAGGTTCATTCGCCATTGAAGATTCATACCGGAAGGAGCCACACGTTACGCACAGCATTGTTTTGGTAAAGCGCATCTTCAGCTGTTTATATATCAATCAGTATAGTGACTAAGTCAGGGAAAGCTAAATCTAAGTCTAGATATACAGATGTACACACAATTTTAGAAGAAATTGATCGGGAAAGTGAGACAGATTGTTGGAGGACGATTCATTTAGCGATTCCCAAATGGAGGAATATTTTTTTGAACGGAGAGGACATCATTTTGGACTGGTAAGTTCTTCTCATGCTAATGCCGTTGTTTTGAAATGAATAATATAAAATATTATTTGTGGCAATATATACAAATGTAATGAAATGTGTAAAGTACATGTTGGCTATACATTGTGGGTGGGGATATGTTTGTATGTATGTTTATGACCCATAGCCTATGTTTGTGTGTGTACATATACATATTGTGGATTAGAGGGAGCATGGCCGAGATGCGTGTCTGCCGTTCCACCCCACCCCACCCCCACATGAAATAGCCTATTTGAGGCTGTTGAGGGGAGAGCAGGCTCACAACAATGGCCAAAGTGAAATGGAGACAGTAGATACAGCTGGTCTGTCATAATATAAAATAGACAGTAGATCTAGCAGGTCTATAATAATATATTCAACCTTGTGTTCCCTGTACTCTCTATATACAGTGGGGCAAAAAAAGTATTTAGTCAGCCACCAATTGTGCGAGTTCTCCCACTTAAAAAGATGAGAGGTCTGTAATAGGTACACTTCAACTATGACAGACAAAATGAGAAAAGAAATCCAGACAATCACATTGTTGGATTTTTAATTAATTTATTTGCAAATTATGGTTGAAAATAAGTATTTGGTCAATAACAACATTTATCTCAATACTTTTATATACCCTTTGTTGGCAATGACAATGGTCAAACGTTTTCTGTAAGTCTTCACAAGGTTTTAACACACTGTTGCTGGTATTTTGGCCCATTCCTCCATGCAGATCTCCTCTAGAGCAGTGATGTTTTGGTGCTATTGCTGGGCAACACGGACTTTCATCTCCCTCCAAAGATTTTCTATGGGGTTGAGATCTGGAGACTGGCTAGGCCACTTCAGGACCTTGAAATGCTTCTTACGAAGCCACTCCTTCGTTGCCCGGGCGGTGTGTTTGGGACCATTGTAATGCTGAAAGACCCAGCCACGTTTCATCTTCAATGCCCTTGCTGATGGAAGGAGGTTTTCACTCAAAATCTCATGATACATGGCCCCATTCATTCTTTCCTTTACACGGATCAGTACTCCTGGTCCCTTTGTAGAAAAACAGCCCCAAAAAGCATTAATGTTTCCACCCCCATGCTTCACAGTAGGTATGGTGCTCTTTGGATGCAACTCAGCATTCTTTGTCCTCCAAACACAACGAGTTGAGTTTTTACCAAAAAGTTCTATTTTGGTTTCATCTGACCATATGACATTCTCCCAATCTTCTTCTGGATCATCCAAATGCTCTCTAGCAAACTTCAGACGGGCCTGGACATGTACTGGCTTAAGCAAGGGGACACGTCTGGAACTGCAGGATTTGATGCACTGCAGGATTTGAGTCCCTGGCGGCGTAGTGTGTTACTGATGGTAGGCTTTGATACTTTGGTCCCAGCTCTCGGCAGGTCATTCACTAGGTCCCCCCCGTGTGGTTCTGGGTTTTTTGCTCACCGTTCTTGTGATCATTTTGACCCCACGGGGTGAGATCTTGCGTAGAGCCCCAGATTGAGGGAGATTATCAGTGGTCTTGTATGTCTTCCATTTCCTAATAATTGCTCCCACAGTTGATTTCTTCAAACCAAGCTGCTTATCTATTGCAGATTCAGTCTTCCCAGCCCGTTGCAGGTCTACAATTTTGTTTCTGGTGTCCTTTGACCACTCTTTGGTCTTGGCCATAGTGGAGTTTGGAGTGAGACTGTTTGAGGTTGTGGACAGGTGTCTTTTATACTGATAACAAGTTCAAATAGGTGCCATTAATACAGGTAACGAGTGGAGGACAGAGGAGCCTCTTAAAGAAGTTACAGGTCTGTGAGAGCCAGAAATCTTGCTTGTTTGTAGGTGACCAAATACTTATTTTCCACCATAATTTGCAAATTCATTAAAAATCCTATGTGTTTTTCTGGATTTTTTTTTCTTCTCATTTTGTCTGTCATAGTTGAAGTGTACCTATGATGAAAATTACAGGCCTCATCTTTTTAAGTGGGAGAACTTGCACAATTGGTGGCTGACAAAATACTTTTTTGCCCCACTATCTGTTTATTATACCTGTTGATTATACCTGTTCATACAGGGCTCATATGTGAAACTATTCTAACTGAACATTTTCTTTCACAGTGACACTGACTCCGAATGGGAGCCCCCAGGGCCAAGGTGTCCATCCCCCACTGAAGCTGGTTCATCCAGATCCTGCCACAAGCGGTGTTCATCTGCCCAAATTTATTTATGCAGGCATGGATGTGCCTCAGGGCCAAAAGGGCACAGCATGGAGGCATCACTGTGTTCTTTGCAAAATGAAGTCCCCCCATCACCTGCACCACATGCTTGGTGACCCTCTGCTTTACAGCAGAAAGAGACTGCTATGGCACCTGGCATCAGCAGCACAATATTGTTTAGAGGACTGAGGGTCTTCCAAATATTGTGTTATTTTGTAAATGTATTTTTTTTTCTCTATTTTTGGGGTGTGTGTTAGAATGGTATTTTGTATATAGTTATTCCATTCAAAATGTATAACTTCACCAATTTGGCCACTTGGGTACATTTGGGCTACTTGTGTGGGACACCTGGGTGACTTCATGATAAATGTCATGTAGCACACATTTTGGAAGTTATCATTCTGAAACTATGCACAAGTACTGTTGCCCTCGTATATTTGTCACTGAAATTGTCCCCATCATCCTATCTGAATGTTTGTTTTGTCTTGTTCATTTTTGAAGATAAAACAATAAAAATGCATGTTTTTTTCATTGTTTTATTGAAACCAGATCTATTGTTCTCCTACATTCAATTCACATTAACACTCAAGTTTGTATTCTTTCAAATGAAACCAACAATATGCATATCCTTTGTTCTAGGCCTGAGCTACAGGCTGTTAGATTTGGGTATGTCTTCAGGCGGAAATTGAAAAAAGTAGGGGGGTAGCTGTATTTATTTATTTTTTTCACCTTTGTTTAACCATGTAGGCTTGTTTAGAACAAGTTCACATTTACAACTGCGACCTGGCCAAGATAAAGCATCGCAGTGTGAACAGACAGAGTTACACATGGAGTAAACAAGTCAATAACACAGAAAAAGAGTCTATATACATTTTGTGCAAAAGGCATGAGGTAGGTGAATTATTACAATTTAGCAGATTAACACGAGTGATAAATTATCAGATGGTCATGTGCAGGTAGAGATACTGGTGTGCAAAAGAGCAGAAAAGTAAATACATAAACAGTATGGGGATGAGGTAGGTAAATTGGGTGGGCTATTTACCGATGGACTATGTACAGCTGCAGCGATTGGTTAGCTGCTCAGATAGCAGATGTTTAAAGTTGGTGAGGGAGATAAGTCTCCAACTTCAACCATTTTTGCAATTCGTTCCAGTCACAGGCAGCAGAGAACTGGAAGGAAAGGTGGCCAAATGAGGTGTTGGCTTTAGGGATGATCAGTGAGATACACCTGCTGGAGCACGTGCTACGGATGGGTGTTGCCATCGTGACCAGTGAACTGAGATAAGGCGGAGCTTTAGGTATGTGTTGTGAAATTGTTATATATTATTGCACTGTTGGAGCTAGGAACACAAGCATTTAGTTAGATATTACTGCACTGTTGGATCTAGGAACACAAGCATTTCACTACACCTGTAATAATATATGTATGTGACAAATAACATTTGATTTATGATGGTAATTTGTGTAAAATGTACTTTTCCCCACTCATCTCTTTATATTGCTTATGCATATTCAGTGGCCTGACTGCATCCAGAGTATGTCAAAGGCCCATCCTGGTAGATCTGAACCTAATGCAGCTTGAGTGATCGGATGACAGATGTCACATTTAGATGCCCGGTGTAACTGAGGCCATAGACGCTCCATATCCATTACTTTGAGTGTTTTATATAATATGACTAAATGTGTTTATTTCTGTGTTGCAGGGGCAGTCAAGAATTGGAACAGCAAGGCCACAGAACATGACATAAGCAGATCTGTGGGAGACCACCTCAAACTCCTGGTAGAGCTGGGGGTGGTGTTTACCACTCCTTCAGCAGACTGGGAAAGTGGGATTGATACTGTTTTTCATACTAAGAGGGACCTAGAGTCAGTCGTTATGTTCATTTGTTGAAATCAAATCAAGCTTTATTTATACAGCACATTTCAGACATGGATTCAACAGAATGGCTTCACAGGAAAAATAATGAAAATATTTAGTACATAAAACAGAAGACTAACAACTGAAAGACTAAATGAGCATTCTTAGGAAATACCATTGTTCCAAATATTAATTGGATGCAGTATCCTACCCAAAATATTAGCTTGTTTTTTAGGACGGGCTCTTAAAGACACTATGGGGGTGTCCACTGGAAGTTGACTAGTAACAACAACTGGGACATATGACACCCACCATGAGACCCACTAAATCTGCCCAAGAAGAGGCAAACAAAAGAAAAACCCACAAACTTTAAGACAGGAAGCAAACCAAAAAGGTGGAGCAACAACAAGTGTTGACTCTCTACATCTATCAAGACAACTGGAGCACTGGGCCAGAAACTCTTAAATAGAAACTGGACCAGTTCAGGTGAACCACCTTCCCACTAAGGACATGGACAAGTCAGCACAGTGGTAACACATACTGACTAATGAGGTGACACCAATCAGTGCTAACGAGCGACATGTTCTAACAAATGACACATGCTAACGAGCGACCTCAAAACATAAATGGAAAAACCAAAGCCTGTAACACCTTCCCCCTTAAGACAACAAATATATCCTATATTTCTGTTGGACAAGTTCGCTCACCACCAACAGAAAACAACTTCCATTTCACATTATAATATACTACAATGCTTCACCTTCTGCAATATAAACACACACGGTGTCTACTGGCTGTCAACAATTAAAAACAAGAGAAAACACATATTCCTAAATAATTATTTTATTTTTTTCTCCTTTTTCTTTCTATAGAATCCTAAAACTCACTAGCTTCTAGAACACTCATCCACCTTGGAACGAGCCCAAACAAAACTCAAATCAAATTGTATTAGTCACATGCGCCGGATACAACAGTGAAATGCTTCCTTACGAGCCCCGAACCAACAATGCAGTTTCAATACAGAAAAGAATAAGAGATAAAACTCAAAATAAATCGTGATCATGGTAACACACTGGCTAAACGCAAAACACAAGTATTTTTGACTGCCCACTCCAGAGGTAATCAGCAACCAAGTTGTCCTTACCACGGACATGTCTGATTTCAAGTGGAAACTCCTGCGATATCCGTAGTAACTTTCCACCTCACTGCAGAGCTTCTCTCTTTATTCAGGGTTCACTCGATAGGCATGTTGGATCGGGGCCCAGTCCCTAATGTCATTCTCTCGTACATTTGGTTTGGCACATGTGAGAATTAACCCTGATATTCTAAAAACAGGGCAACAATGTCAATAATTGTACCAAAAAAATGGTCAGTTGGTTGCATTAATAAATATCGCTACCAAATGTTACATGAAATGTAAACATTAAATATTTGATTACATAGTCATATTTTCAATGTCTTTTCAATGACATTTTGCTTGGTGGGATAGCCCATTGTCAAAACAGTTTTAACGCGTCCAAATCAATAACCAATATGCATTAACAGTTTGGGATAAATTGAAAACCTAAACATAAAATGTGCTATATACACAAACATCTGCCACAATAATCACATTACTTGTATTTTTTAAAACATGACGTTAGTGAGAGAGATGTCTCCAACTTCAGCGATTTTGCAATTCGTTCCAGTCACAGGCAGCAGAGAACTGGAAGGAAAGGCGGCCAAATGAGGTGTTGGCTTTAGGGATGATCAGTGAGATACACCTGCTGGAGCGTGTGCTACGGGTGGGTGTTGCCATCGTGACCAGTGAACTGAGATAAGGTGGAGCTTTACCTAGCATGGACTTGTAGATGACCTGGAGCCAGTGAGTCTGGCGACGAATATGTAGGGAGGTTTTACTAGGTTTTACTATGTAGGGAGGTTTTACGAGTTTTACTAGGGTAAGTTTGGCGGCGTGAGTGAAGGGGGCTTTGTTGCGGAATAGAAAGCAGACTCTAGATTTGATTTTCGTTTGGAGATGTTTGATATGAGTCTGGAAGGAGAGTTTACAGTCTAGCCAGACACCTAGGTACTTATAGATGTCCACATATTCAAGGTCGGAACCATCCAGGGTGGTGATGCTAGTCGGGCGTGCTGGTGCAGGCAGCGAACGGTTGAAAAGCATGCATTTGGTTTTACTAGCATTTAAGAGCAGTTGGAGGCCACAGAAGGAGTGTTGTAAGGCGTTGAAGCTCGTTTGGAGGTTAGATAGCACAGTGTCCAAGGAAGGGCCAGAAGTATACAGAATGGTGTCATCTGCGTAGAGGTGGATCAGGGAATCGCCCGCAGCATCATTGATATATACAGAGAAAAGAGTCGGCCCGAGAATTTAACCCTGTGGCGCACCCCCATAGAGACTGCCAGAAGACCGGGCAACATGCCCTCCGATTTGACACACTGAACTCTGTCTGCAAAGTAGTTGGTGAACCAGGCAAGGCAGTCATTATAAAAACTGAGGCTATTGAGTCTGCCGATAAGAATATGGTGATTGACAAAGTCGAAAGCCTTGGCCAGGTCGATGAACACGGCTGCACAGTACTGTCTTTTATCGATGGCGGTTATGATATCGTTTAGTACCTTGAGCGTGGCTGAGGTGCACCCGTGACCGGCTCTGAAACCAGATTGCACAGCGGAGAAGGTACGGTGGGATTCGAGATGGTCAGTGATCTGTTTGTTGACTAGGCTTTCGAAAACCTTAGATAGGCAGGGCAGGATGGATATAGGTCTGTAACAATTTGGGTCCAGGGTGTCTCCCCCTTTGAAGAGGGGGATGACTGCAGCAGCTTTCCAATCCTTGGGGATCTCAGGTGATATGAAAGAGAGGTTGAAACAGGCTGGTAATAGGGGTTGCGACAATGGCGGCGGATAGTTTCAGAAATAGAGGGTCCAGATTGTCAAGACCAGCTGATTTGTACGGGTCCAGGTTTTGCAGCTCTTTCAGAACATCTGCTATCTGGATTTGGGTAAAGGAGAAGCTGGGGAGGCTTGGGCGAGTAGCTGCGGTGGGGGCGGAGCTGTTGGCCGAGGTTGGAGTAGCCAGGAGGAAGGCATGGCCAGCCGTTGAGAAATGCTTGTTGAAGTTTTCGATTATCATAGATTTCTCAGTGGTGACGGTGTTACCTAGCCTCAGTGCAGTGGTCAGCTGGGAGGAGGTGCTCCATGGACTTTACAGGTGTCCCAGAACTTTTTGGCGTTAGAGCTACAGGATGCAAATTTCTGCTTGAAAAAGCTGGCCTTTGCTTTCCTGACTGACTGCGTGTATTGGTTCCTGACTTCCCTGAACAGTTGCATATCGCGGGGACTATTTCGATGCTATTGCAGTCCGCCACAGGATGTTTTTGTGCTGGTCGAGGGCAGTCAGGTCTGGAGTGAACCAAGGGCTATATCTGTTCTTAGTTCTGCATTTTTTGAACAGAGCATGCTTATCTAAGATGGTGAGGAAGTTACTTTTAAAGAATGACCAGGCATCCTCAACTGACGGGATGAGGTCAATATCCTTCCAGGATACCCGGGCCAGGTCGATTAGAAAGGCCCGCTCGCAGAAGTGTTTTAGGGAGCGTTTGACAGTGATGAGGGAGTGGTCGTTTGACTGCGGACCCGTAGCGGATACAGGCAATGAGGCAGTGATCGCTGAGATCCTGATTGAAGACAGCGGAGGTGTATTTGGATGGCCAGTTGGTCAGGATAACGTCTATGAGGGTGCCCTTGTTTACAGATTTAGTGTTGTACCTGGTGGGTTCCTTGATTATTTGTGTTAGATTGAGGGCATCTAGCTTAGATTGTAGGACAGCTGGAGTGTTAAGCATATCCCAGTTTAGGTCACCTAACAAAACAAACTCTGAAGCTAGATGGGGGCAATGGCACAGCTGGGAGCTGGGGGGGGCGGTAGCAGGCGGCAACAGTGAGAGACTTATTTCTGGAGAGAGTCATTTTTAAAATTAGTAGTTCGAACTGTTTGGGTATGGACCTGGAAAGTATGACATTACTTTGCAGGCTATCTGTGCGGTAGACTGCAACTCCGCCCCCTCTGGCAGTTCTGTCTTGACGGAAAATGTTATAGTTGGGTATGGAAATCTCAGAATTTTTAGTGGCCTTCCTAAGCCAGGATTCAGACACGGCAAGGACATCAGGGTTGGCAGAGTGCTAAAGCAGTGAGTAAAACAAACTTAGGGAGGAGGCTTCTGATGTTGACATGCATGAAACCAAGGCTTTTTCGATCACAGAAGTCAACAAATGAGGGTGCCTGGGGACATGCAGGGCCTGGGTTTACCTCCACATCACCCGCGGAACAAAGGAGTAGTAGTATGAGGGTGCGGCTAAAGGCTATCAAAACTGGTCGCCTAGAGCGTTGGGGACAAGGGGGAGGAGATTTCTGGGCATGGTAGAATATATTTAGGGCATAATGTGCAGACAGGGGTATGATGGGGTACTGGGTGATAAGAGATGGGGCACTGGGTGATAAGAGAGGTTGTATCTCTGGACATGCTGGTTGTAATGGGTGAGGTCACCGCATGTGTGGGAGGTGGTACAAAGGAGGTATCAGAGGTACAGCGGAGGTAAGCCCAGGCACTGGGTGATAAGAGAGGTTGTATCTCTGGACATGCTGGTTGTAATGGGTGAGGTCACCGCATGTGTGGGAGGTGGTACAAAGGAGGTATCAGAGGTATGAATAGTGGAACTAGGGGCTCCATTGTAACCTAAAACAATGATAACTAACCTGAACAGTATACAAGGCATATTGACATTTGAGAGAAACATACAGCGAGGCATAAAGTAATCGTAGGTGTTGATTGGGAGAGCTAGCTAAAGCAACAGGTGAGACAACAACAGCTAATCAGCTAACAACAACAGCAGGTAAAATGGCGATGACTAGGCAGAGAGGGTCGGATTAACTACACAGAGCCTGAGTTCGCGGCTGGGGCCAACAGATAAAAAATAAATAAACAGAATGGAGTACCGTGATTAATGGACAGTCCAGCAGGCATCAGCTATGTAGCCAAGTGATCATAGTGTCCAGAGGGCAGCAGTAGATGGAACAGGGGAGCCGCCACTACGCGAGCACTCGGGCAACACTGCGTTTATAGTTAGTAGCCCTCTGACGGAGGCCGGTTGAAGGCACAGCGGATGGAGTATTCGTCGGCGGACCAGTCGTGGTGGTGCGGCGGGGGGCCGTGTCGACAGAGAATCCAAGCCATATGGCGAAAGAGGTATTGTAGAATTTAGTTTGCTAGCCGGGTGATTCGCCTGGCTCACGGCTAACTGGTGCTAGCTTCGTGGCAGTGGCGTTAGCCACTATAGCCAATCGGTAGCAGCGGTGAACCGGTGCCAAGGTCCAGAGTTTACAGCAAGGATCCGGTGGTGTATTGTGCTCTAGCCGTGTATGAGTGGGGTTCGGGTGAACAGCTGAGTAGGCCGGGAGGTGGGCCTCAGAGATAGTTTCGGTACTGGATGCCACGGTGAGTGCAAGCTAGCTGTGAAGATCAGAAGTCGTGGTCCAGGGATTACGGCAGGAATCTGGCGTTGTTGTGGAGATACAGTCCGATACTGGTAGACTGGCGAGTATTATCCAGGCTAAGAACAGGGCTGGTATCTGTGCAGAAGTTAAAAGCCGCTAGCAGTGGCTAACAATGACTAAATAGCTTGTAGCTAATTAGCGGGTTAGCTTCTGGAGGTTCTTGAATGTGTTCTAAAATTTAAAAAATAATAGCGATACCGTATCACATTGGGTGAGGCAGGTTACCGGAAGGTATAATCGAATTAAAAATCAAAAAGAGATTGAAAATAAAGTTGAAATATATATACAAAAAATACAAAAGTACATGAGACACGAACAAAACACGTCTTCACTGCTACGCCATCTTGTAAGAGGTTAAGACAATCATAAATACTATCAATCAGACATCCCCAAAAAGGCACATTTATAGACCTACTTTCGCGCGCAGGCCAGGTAGACTCGTCCTACTTCTATATGGGTAATCAGTTGTGCGTGCTTACTCAACATTTTCAGGAGTGTTTCAAACAAAAGACAGTGAATAAATTGACAAAACTAACGCATCTTGCGGGGTCAGGTCTGGGTGGTCTGCCAGGGGCCGTTTCATTTAGTATCCTTTTGGGTCTGCATGGGGAATCTATTTTCCCATAGTATTTTGTACCAAAGTTGACCGACTGAAAGGGAGTGTAACTTTATGACTATAATTACTGTTCCCTGAAGGAGGGAAACAAGATACAACACCTGATTGGCCCCGCCCCTTGGGTTGATGAAGAGTGGTATTAAATTGAAGGAATAAACCCTAGCCTCACGCTCATCACCTGTGGAAGGCAGGACTTCCAGGAAGGCGTGGATTTAATAATATATTGTACCTAGTTTCCCTCCTTCAGGGAACATTAGTGATAGTCATAATGTTAAGCTTGTCATATGATGAACTTCAACTTAAAATACTGGATCTTGATGTTTGACATTTTTTTTGTATTCAGATCTCTGAAATGCTCTAACTACGTAACATTTAGTGTCTCCTTACATATAATTAATACTGTAGCCGTTTAGTTAGTCACATGTTCAACTATCATCAGCTGATCCAGGAAATCATTTTCTGAATGACAGTCAAATGACAAGCACCACGACATTCAACAACAACCAAAGTGCTTCTTCATTCATTACTCTGCTAAAGACAGTTATGCCGTGCTCCACGTTGGATCCAACATCCCAAACAAATTGATGTTTATAATGTGTTATTGTCTGCTTGATTTACAGGTAGGGTCTTGTTAGTCTGTTTGGACACAGAGATACTTCGCTCATAATGTGTAGAGAACTGTTCCTTGATGGATAGGCTATTGTACAACACACGTGTGTTCCAGTTTGTCTGTCGTTGTTTTGGTTCGGTGAAGTTATGGGTCCTATAGTAGGCCTATGTTATTGTTAGGTGAAGTTATGGGCCAATTTGTTAAACACTTAATGTACAAACCCTCAGTTTCAGGCAGATGGCAAAGCTAATTACAGAACATTTTACTAATTGAAGTTTTTTTTAAAGTATAAAGCAGTTGATTTGCAACAATAACACAAACATATTAAGCAGGAGATTCAAGCAGGCCTTACAATTATATTCCAAAAGTAACGTGAAATACACTCATAAGCAACCTGTAAATGGAGGCTATTTTTGCTGTCAGCTGATGAGAACTCCCTTGAGTTTTCCCCCACGGTGGTGAATTAGTGAATAGACACAGAGCTTAATGTGATTTTCCTTCAGTAGCTCTCCTGTTCTTGCACTGTAATATTCAGAATACATTGTGAAAAATGAAAATCTTTCCTCACCATTTTTGCTCCAACCAGATATACTAAACACATAACTAGTGGTTTCCTCATTAACAGGGAGGAGATTCTATAACCAAATTGCATGTGCATCGCTCTTGTGCCGCAATTTTAGCAAACACAGAAAGGGGCCTATATTGGAGACCAAAGGTCGTCTGGCACACTGCTTAGGTTGACTGTCTATAGACAATTGTAAAATAATTTAACAGACGTCAATTGTTGTGCAACTTAATGGGTATGCTCTGGGCATCACCTTTTACCTCAAATAAGTAGTGGATTTCTGCTGTTGTGGGCCTTTAACCATCTGTCTGACCTTGTTGTTCACACAGGAGAGAGATGTGACTATTGTGGATCCTCTGGGGAGCCTCAACAACATCATGAGGCAGAGAAAAGTCTCTCCAGATCAGAACTCCTCAAGAAACACCAGCAGAGACCCACAGGGAAGAAATCTCACTTCTGCTCTGACTGTGGGAAAGATTGCAAATCTTCATCAGAACTTAAAATAAACCAGCAAGCACACACAGGAGAACCTGATATTACACCAGAGAACACACACTGGAGAGAAACCATATAGCTGTTGTCATTGTGGGAAGAGTTTTTCTACTTCTCGCCATCTAACTATACACCAGAGAACACACACACACGAGAGAAATCTGACAGCTGTAATCAATGTGGGAAGAGTTTTACTCAGTCAAGCAGCCTGAAATCACACCAAAGAACACACAGGAGAGAAATCCCATAGCTGTAATCAATGTGGGAAGTGTTTTACTCAGCTAAACAGCCTGATAGTACACCAGTGGACACACACATGAGAGAAATCTTAAGGCTTTGGTCAATGTGATGAGATACTCCGTTAAAAGATCTGATTTAAATATCAGAAAATACATGGAGTTGTTTCATGATATCAATTAAATAATGTCACAGTGTAGAATGTTTTTAATATTGTCGGAGTATTTTAATGATGTCAGAATGTAGAACCCTAAATGTTTGCCCTCTTTTCTATTGATCTTAGCCTCAGGGGGAAAATCTAGGCTCTGAATTGAAAGAGTACTATTTATGTGATTTAACAAATATTGACGAACACAAAGAGTTGTTACACTTACCATGTTGGTGACCTACTTGAATCAAAATGCAGCTAGCCGTTTTCTACAAATTCTCCTCTAACCAGTGTACACATTATTCCCAGATTGTGTGGTTTTTGAGCTGTTAGTTTTAACAGGACGTGCAACCTCGTCTCCCTCCTCGGCACAAATGATTTCAACATGATATCGATGAGTGATGACAAATAAGTGTTGTGTTCCTTTGTTCAGCGACCCCTACATTTAAATGCTGTCTTCTGCAGGTTGTCCTCTAACCAGTGAGGTAAAATATATCTCCCATTTCCATGTTTTTTTAGTTGGGTTAGTTTCAGCAGCACGTACAACCTCATTCCCCCTAGTCAATATCAGGGATTTATTGCTACATGTCAAAACAGCGTTTTTGGTGCATGTGCAGTTTATAAGGAGCTTGTTGAAAAAATACAATTATTGTGACATTATTGTTTGTGTATATACCACATGTTATGTTTTCAATTTATCCCAAACTGTTTCTGCATATTGATTTGGACACGTTAAAACTGTTTTGACATTGGGCTATCCCACCTAGCAAAATGTAATTGAAAAGCCATTGAAAATAAGACTATGTAACCAAATATTTAATATTTCCAATTCACGTAACATTTAGTAATGATATTTATACATGCAACCAACTGACACTTTTTTGGGGGGGTACAATTATATTGACATTGTTGCCCTGCTTTTAGAATATCAGGGTTAATTCTCAGATATGCCAACCCAAATGTACTAGAGCATGACATTGGGGACTGGGCTCCGATCCAAAACCATGCCTATCTTGTGAACCCTGAAAAGAGAGAGAAGCTCTGCAGTGAGGTGGAAAGTTACTATGGATATTGCAGGAGTTTCTTCTTGAAATCAGACATGTCCGTGGTGAGCACAACTTGGTTGCTGATTGTCTCAAGGGTAGACAGTCAAAAAGTTTTGCGTTTAGCCAGTGAGTTGCCATGGATCACAATTTATTTTGACTGGATGTTTTTCCGTGTTGGAGATTAGTTTTGTTTGGGCTCGTTCCAAGGGGATGAGAGTTCTAGAAGCTGGTGAGGGAAAAAAATCTTTATTTCTTGTTTTTAATTGTTGACAGCGAGTAGACACCATGTTTTATATTGGTGAAGGTGAAGCATTGTATTTCATTATAATGTGAAATGGAAGTTGTTCTGTTGGTGGTAAGCATTCTCTTAAGGGGGAAGGTGTTATAGTCTTTGGTTTTTCCATCTATGTTTTGAGGTTGGACTTTAGCTCGTTAGCACGTAGGACGCACTGATTGGGGTCACCTCGTTAGTCAGTATGTGTTACACCTGTGCTGGCTTGTCCATCTCCTTAGTGGGAAGGTGTTTCACCTGAGCTGGTCCAGGTTCTATTTAAGAGTGCCTGGCCCAGTGCTCCAGTTGTCTTGATGTGGAGAGTCAACACCTTTAGTTGATCCACCTTTTTGGTTATTTGCTTCCTGTTTATAAGTTTGAGGTGGTGGGACGGGTGCGCCATCGTCCGTGAGGAGATGGCGCAAAGTACATCTGGACCGTCGGTTCCGGGGATTGGACTGGCCAACACGGTGCGCTTTTCTTGGCGGGGAAAAGAGATGGAGCCTTGGGGGAGAGAAACCTTCGGGAGGAACATCCTAATGGGGCACCTAAAATTGAAGGTTAAAGATGTTCTATGCCTTCAGGGAACCCAATGGAGAAGGGGTTTGATGTAACCCTATATTTGGAAGAAAAACACAATGAGATTATGAAGACGGTGACGGAAGGGAAAGAAGAAGGTCCCCTGTGTCATTACACGGTGACCAGCCTGGCAAGAAACAACTTCAGGGTGGTCACCGTAACCATGTACAATCCGCACGTGAAGGACGAAGAAGTGAGGGCCTTTCTGGGGAGGTACATGGACAATGTCTCCTCAGCGAGGTACCTCAGGGACTCCCTGGGTTTCTGGAATGGGAAGAGAGGCTTCCAGGCGTTACTCAGGAGTCCCGAAGAGTGTGGATGGCTACCTCCATCCTCCGGCAATGTTCTCCCTGGGGGCTGACAGGGGAACCCTATACTATGCACGTCAGCCCCCGTTCTGCAGGCGTTGTATGGCCTATGGCCATATCCTGGCCTCGTGCAGTAACAAGAAATGTCGGTTTTGTGGGTCGGAAGAGCACAAGGCCAGGGAGTGTGACGAGCCCAAGGCTTGCCACGGGTGTGGCTCCAGAGAACACCTGTGGCGTGATTGCCCGGATCGTCACAGGTCATACGCGTCTGCAGCTGGGGGGGGAGCGGGGGATGGGGGGAGGAAAGAAGGGACGCGTGCGGATTGTACGGATGGCACAGGGGAAAAGAAGGCAAGAGAAGAGGATGAAAGAAGGAAGAAATGAGAAGAAAGAGGCGGGAAGAAGGAAAGAGTGGAAAAGAGAAGGAAAAGAAGGCAGAAGAACGTAAAGGAGCAGTGAAGGGGACAGTGGTGCGAGAAGGAGTGGAAGAGGGAACGGGGACAGTGACGGAGAAGGAGGGAGGAGTGGAGGTGGGAGGGGGGAGATGGGGGAAGGAGTGGGGGGACAGCCTGCCGGGCTTCCTCGAGGTCGAAATGAGGGATTTGGTGGAGGAGTTAGCGGGGATGGGACGTTGTGTCTCCCCGCTACCTCCTTCACCAAAGAAGAAAGGGATGAAGAGGGGAGCTTGGCAGGAAGTGAGAGGGAGGGGTGTGTGGAGGGGAGGGGGGCTAAGAGAGTGGCGGGGGGAGGGGAGGGTAATTTGTCCTCCCGGTTTGCCTCAGCCCCTTGCATTTTAGTGGATGACTCCAGTGAGGGGTCGGTGGGCTGTTTGCTAGAGGGATCCCAACTCCTGTTTGAGGAGGTGGGGTCCCCTACATGCAGCCCCGAGGCAAACAGGGAGGGGGATGGTGGGTGGGGAGGGAGGGAGGACCCAACACACTGCCTGGGTCATGGGTTGGGATGGAGGACGGGGGGTGTCAGGAGAGGAGAGGACGTCCCCGCCGGTGGAGATGGACCAGGGGAGCATCGGGTGAGTCTCCTGTTTTTTTTTGGTTTTTGGGGTTTTTATTTGTTGTTAATAATTAAATGAATAGTTCTGTTTCTTTTTTTAGTCTAAATGTTAGGGGGTTAAGGAATAATGTTAAAAGGAGGGCGGTTTTTTGTTATTTAGAGGGTGTGGGGTTTGATTTCTGTTTTTTACAGGAGGTTCACCTGAGGGATGGTGGGGATGTGTGTAGATTTAAGAGGGAGTGGGATAAGGGGGAATCTTTTTGGGGCATAGGAGGGGTGCACTCAACAGGAGTAGGGATTTTGTGTGGGCATAGAGAGGTTAAAATAGAGAACACTTTTGTAATAATGCAGGGTAGAGTTTTGGGGATAGATGTTAAGTTTAGAGAAGCTAGATATAGGTTAATTGGGGTGTATGGGCCACAGGTGGCGGCAGACAGGAGGGAGATGGTGGACTGTCTGGCGCCCCTGTGTGTTACAAACAGGCACTTGGTGATAGGAGGAGACTTTAATATAGATTTAGGGGTAGGCGGTGATAGCAGTGCAGGTGCCATCTCTGGGCTAATGGCTTGCCATGGTCTGGTTGATGGTGGCCTGCACACTACTCCGGCAATGGTCGGTCCTACATGGCGCAACTCCAGGGGGGTTGCGCGGAGGCTCGACTACATTTTTGTATCCAGGTCTTTGGGTCAGTTGTCTGGGCGGCTGTTGCCTGTTTTCTTCACGGATCACGACGGGGTGTTCCTGCAGGTGGGGTCGCCAGTCTGCCTCTTCGGTAGGGGGTACTGGAAGTTAGATCGGGATATACTGGAGGAGCAGGCTTTCGTTGACGCATTTTTTGTTTCTTTCGGAGGCTTGACGGCCTCCGGTCCATGTGCGAGGGGGTGTTAGAGTGGTGGGATTTAGTTAAGGTGAGGATTAGGGCTTTTATAATAGGATATTGTAGAAGGAAAAAAAAGGGAGGAAAGGAGGGAGGTGGATCGTATCCAAAGGTTAATTGAACTCGAGTACGAGGCAGGCAACCTCGGCGGGTCGATCGACTGGGAGAGATTCGCAGCCCTAAAGGCGCAGCTCAGGGAGCTGCAGGAGCAGAAGGCTCGAGCTTTCCTGGAGCGTGCGCATAGTGGCTTTCTAGAACATGAGAGTTGTTGAGACTTGACTTGAGACTTGTTCCGCTATGTTCTTTAAGTCGGTTAGGGCCAGGCAGAGTAGGAAGGTAATGCAGGGAGTTAGGGAAGAAAATGGTAGTATAGTAAGTAAACCAGAGGAAATGGTCAGGGTGACAACTGATCATTTCCAAGGTTTATTTAAGGAAAGGGAAATAGATGTAGAGCAGGGAAACGTGTTTTTAGAACACTTGTCCCGGCGGTTGCCAGAGGACATTAGAGACGTGATGGAAGCCCAGATCTCACTAGAAGAGGTTGAGAGCGCTCTTAGGAGGATGGGAAAAGGGAAGGTGCCTGGGATGGATGGGTTGCCGGCTGAGTTTTACCTCAAGTTTTGGGGTATACTTGGACCAGTGGTTCTCGAAGTCTTGAAGGCCATCCTTGAGACGGGGGTCCCGGGGGGATCAATGGTGTGGTGTGCTGTCACTTCTTTATAAGAAGGGGGAAGCAACTGACCTTGGCAACTGGCGGCCATTGACCATGCTGTGCGTAGATTACAAGATTCTTGCAAAGGTTTTAGCAGACCGGTTGCGCACAGCCCTTCCCTAACGTCGTCCACGAGGATCAGACGTGCGGGGTAGAGGGCCGCTCTATAAGATGGAACCTACAGTTGATCAGGGATTCCATCGCTTGGGTTGAAGATAGAGGGCTGCCTTTAATGGTAGCAGCGCTAGATCAGGCGAAAGCTTTTGATCGCGTGAATAGATCTTTTCTATTCAGGGTGTTAGGTAGATTAGGATTTGGGGAGAAGTTTATAGGATGGATCCGTACTTTATATGTCGGAGCGGGGTGTCGAGTTAGTGTAAATAGTCACTTAGGTGACGTTTTTGACCTCTCGTCTGGGGTCAGGCAGGGATGCCCACTCTCGGCTCTCCTCTTCGTTCTGTACATGGAGCCTCTGGGGGCTGCCATTAGGGCAGACACAGGGGTGGAAGGCTTGTTGATCCCTGGAAGCGGTGGGCTGCGTGTTAAGATGACGCAGTACGCCGACGACACTTCCTTGCTGTTGTGCAAGGACTCGTGCCTGACAAGGTCCCTTGCCATCTTTGGGGATTTCACCCGAGCGTCGGGAGCAGTTCTGAACCATGCAAAGTCTTCCGTCAAGTTTTTCGGAAGATGGCGCGGTAGAACGGATGTGCCTGGGGGGTTCTCGCTCTGTGAAGGGGCCCTGAGGATTCTCGGGGTTCATTTTGAGACCTCCGGCTCAGCGACGCTAAACTGGAACATGCGTCTCGCAGTGGTACAGAGGAAGCTAGCAATGTGGAAGGCTAGGTTTGTCTTTTATGGGCAAAGTCCTGGTCCTAAAGGTGGATGTGTTGCCGTCTCTTTTGTATTTGGCATACATCTACCCATTGCCGGCTTGTCTGAGGAGGCCTCTAGTGAGGCTTGTGTTTCAGTTTATGTGGAGTGGCAGGTGCGAGTGGGTCGCCAGGGCACGCATGATCTGTCCCATCGGGTAGGGGGGTACCACATTTCCCCTTCAAGCTGGACGCCATTTTTGTTTCTTTCTTGTTGACGGAGCTTGCTCGTCCGGTTATACACCCGTCCGGTTACCTCCTGTGGGTGTTCTTCTCGTATAAGGCGAGAAGCGTAATGGTGGTCTAACGCGGGTCCTCGGGCGGAACAGCTGCCGTGGCACTTTGGCCATGCGGCCAAGTGGCTGCGTGCGCACCCTGAGGTTGAAGTTGCCCGAGTAGGTTTAGACCACAGGCACCTGTACGAGGAGGTCAGGCAGGCAGGGAGTCCTGCGCCTGTAGCGGGCATCTCGTCAGTGGTCTGGGAGGGAGTGCAGGCGCGGGGCCTGGACAATGGGCTCAAGGACCTGAATTGGTTGGGCCTCCATAAGTGCTTGCCGGTACGTGCCATCTTGTACCGGTATAGTTTGGTGCAATCCCCCACCTGTCCAAGATCCTCTTGTGGCAGGGAGGAGACTGTGCGCCATGCTTTCTGGGACTGTGCCTTTGCCGGACTAGTCTGGGCTAGGGCACGGGTGATGCTAGGTGTGGTTAGGAGTGATTTTGTTTTGACATGGGCTAGGCTAGAGAGAGGCGTAGGGAGAGCAAAGGGAACGGATAGGGACAGGTTTCTGCTCTGGCTTCTCATGAGTCTCTTTAAAAGGGGACTGTGGGAAGCCAGGCAGAATTTAGTCAAGACAGGGAGAGATTGGGGGTGGAAGGGATAGTGAGAAGGGTGGAAGGTGATTTGAGGGGGAAGATGAAGAGGGAGGAGAGGAAGTGGGGAAGCATGCGGCACGGGAGAGGTGGAAGGGGGTTTAGGGCTGGGAGTGTTAGAGTGAGTTTGGTAAGGGGATAGATTAGGGAAGGGGAGATAGGGAAAGGGTTAGGTATTGGTTAGGTATGACGGGGAGGGACAATGCTCCCGAGGTTTGTTTTTGTTTGATGTTTTTGTAAATAGAATTAATTAAGAATGAATGAGAATTATGATTTTGTAATAGTATGAATGGTATGGATTGTAATAAATTATTTTAACCACCTTTTTGTTCTCTTCCTGTCTTTATTTTTATTTTTTTTGTGTGTTGCTTTTCCTCTTTCCATTGTGTTGCATCCATGTCTAAAATGTGCTGTATTAATAAAGCTGGATTTGAACATATTGTAAGTCAAATGAACCTGTTGACCAATCAACAGACTCTTGGTCCCTCTTAGTTGAAAAACAGTATCAATCCCACTTTTCCAGTCTGCTGAAGGCGTGGTAAACACCACCCTCGGCTCTACCAGGGGCTTGAGGTGGTCTCCCACAGCTCTGATTATGTCATGTTCTGTGGCCTTGCTGTTCCATTTCTTGACTGCAACACAGAAACACATTTAGTCACATTATATAAATCACTCAAAGTAATAGATATGGAGCATCTATTTTCTCAGTTACACCTGGCACCTAAATGTGACTTCTGTCATCTGATCACTCCAAGCAGCATTAGGTTCAGATCTACCAGGATGGGCATTTGACATAGTCTGGATGTAGTCAGGCCACCAAATATAAATAAGCAATGTAAAGAGATGGGGTGAATGAGTGGGGAAAAACGTATTACACAAATTACCTTCATAATATCAAAGAACAAATGTGTGCCTGAGGGGAAATTAACTTTCATACAGCCAAGAGGGGTGAGAAATTACACCAATATCAGTGGACAACTTGCACTAATGTAAATAAAGATTGTTCCATCATCTTACTCCCTTTTGCTGACGTGATGAACCGCTAAGGGGACATAAATATTTACCATCTAAACCATGTGTGACCTCTCACCTCTCTGGCTGTAGAAGTGTTCTTCCTAACCAGTCCCCCAACAGCTTTCTGACTGAGCTCCACTCTCACTGGGTCTTCAGAGGAGAGGAAGGATCAGTCAGTGAATTAAGTGTATAGCTGCTGTCTGACAAAACCACAATTGATTCCACTCCATCAATACAAGCAGTGAACATTTGAAATTCACATTCACCTTTGATGCACATGAAACAAGTTATCTGCACATTTTGATAAAGAGGGAGAAGTAAGGCTTCAGCACAGACCTATACAGGAAACCATATAGGGATAACCAGGGATGTTCTCTTGACAAGTGAACCCTTTTCCTGTCCTGCTAAACATTCAAAATGTAACAGGGACTTTGGGTTGTCAGAGAAAATGTATAAGTGCAATATTTTCTTTAGGAATGTATTGAAGTAAGTGAAAGTTGTCAAAAATATAAATAGTAAACTACAGACACCCCCCAAAACAACCTGAGTAGTATTTTTACTATTTTAAAGAATTTTTACTTAAGTACTTTTACAGCACTGTAAGAATTTGACCCAGGATGACAACCGCTCAACCTCCCCTCCCTCCAGACCAACATGCTCAATGCTTCCTTCAGTACTCCCCAAACCTCCAATTCTCCCCCAAATAGGCCAAGCCTCCAAAGACCCTGTCTTGTATTGACAAACAGAACAAATCATTTAACATTCAAATATGTCATTTGAAACAGCTCAATTCAATCCAGCTGGGCCTTTTTAACACAGACAGTTGTTCCGGCTGTAGACGTTATGCTTTTGTACAGATCTAGGATCAGTTCTCCTCCACAATGCATATACAGTACCGGTCAATTGTTTGGACACACCTACAAATGCAATGTTTTTTCTTTATTTTACCTACATTGTAGAATAATAGTGGAGACATCAAAACTATGAAAACTAGTTTGGAATAATTTAGTAACCAAAAAAGTGTTAAACAATATATTCAATATTGAAAGATTAGTGGAATCTGTGTGGGTAGCTGGACAGGTAGGATGACTGACAGTGAAGGTGAACAGATGGTCACGTGTCAGGTGACAGGAATGGATGAGACTGAGGCAGGAATTCCTTTAACCATAGTGGTATATTTACTGAGTAGTCTGTGCTGCATCACAAAGGAAACAAATAACATGTATCCAATCAAATTCATAATCAAAGATCAAATCATATCATTCATTATTAACATAATTTAGGGAATTCAACAGTCCAGTTCATTAAGAAGTCAATAGTAAACATCCGCGAGTCATTTAGGCTCGTAACTATTTATCATAAATTATGAAAGAATACAAACAGTGAATGGTTCTTCAATCTATAATCCCCATTATCAAAGTCGATCAGTTAGCAAACAATGACGTTTCTCATTTCACTCTTTCAATTGTCTTCATGTGCACATATAATTAATTTCAATACTTAAGAACCATATCGATTGCATAATTGGCCTATGAGGATCCGTAGGGCCGTGATCATTGACAATTCACATTACACAATATGTTTGAAGCGTGCGCAACAAGCCGCGCTCCGCGGTAATAACTATAAACAATAACTGACGGCCCATCTCCGGATCGCAACAGATAGTTCAGATGAAAGGTAACATGAACCGTAACAGAGTCGGTGGACTTACGTGGATTCATGGACGCACAGAACTTCTGGATCAGATGGAGATAAGGAAGAGAAAGCAGCGAGATCAGGCGATGGCAATTTCCTCCTTTTATGGAGTTGAGATCTGTCGGACATTTCCACCTGACCTAATTATTAAAGCGCCCCTGGCCCAATAAATGGCAATGAATTAAAGGATTATTCCACCAACTCCATTGGCCTTTTCTACAAATATTTTATATTCTCCAAGTTAATAATTTTAAAAGGCTAACTGATCATTAGAAAACCCTTTTGCAATTATGTTAGCACAGCTGAAAACTGTTGTTCTGATTAAAGAAGCATAAAAACTGTCTTTCTTTAGACTCGTTGAGTATCTGGAGCATCAGCATTTGTGGGTTCGATTACAGGCTCAAAATGGCCAGAAACATAATAACTTTCTTCTGAAACTCGTCAGTCTCTTCTTGTTCTGAGAAATGAAGGCTATTCCATGCGAGAAATTGCCAAGAAACTGAAGATCTCGTACAACGCTGTGTACTACTCCCTTCACAGAACAGCGCAAACTGGCTCTAACCAGAATAGGAGGCCCCGGTGCACAACTGAGCAAGAGGACAAGTACATTAGTGTCTAATTTGAGAAACAGATGCCTCACAAGGTTTCAACTGGCAGCTTTTTCAAATAGTACCTGCAAAACACCAGTCTCAATGTCAACAGTGAAGAGGCAACTCCAGGATGTTGGCCTTCTAGGCAGTTGCAAAGAAAAATCCATATCGAATACCGTTTTAAAGAAAAGATTAAGATGGGCAAAATAACAGACATTGGGCAGAGGAAGATTGGAAAAAAAGTGTTATTGATAGACAAATCTAAGTTTGAGGTGTTCGGATCACAAACAAGAACATTCATGAGATGCAGAAAAAATGAAAAGATGCTGGAGGAGTGCTTGACGCCCTCTGTCAAGCATGGTGGTTGTCAATGTGATGGTCTGGGGGTGCTTTGGTGGTGGTAAAGTGGGAGATTTATACAGGGTAAAAGGGATCTTGAAGAAGGAAGGCTATCACTCCATTTTGCAATGCCATGCTATACCCTGTAGACTGAGCTTAATTGGAGCCAATTTCCTCCTACAACAGGACAATGACCCAAAGCACAGCTCCAAACTGTGCAAATAACAATTTAGGGAAGAAGCAGTCAGCTTGTATTCTGTCAATAATGGAGTGGTCAGCACAGTCACTGGATCTTAACCCTATTGAGCTGTTGTGGGAGCAGCTTGACGGTATGACACTTAAGAAGTGCCAATCCAACTTGTGGGAGGTGCTTCGGGAAGCATGGGGTGAGATCTCTTCAGATTACCTCAACAAATTGACAACTAGAATGTCAAATGTCTGCAAGGCTGTAATTGCTGCAAATGGAGGATTCTTTGATGAAAGCAAAGTTTGAAGGACACAATTATTATTCCAAATATAAATCATTATTTATAACCTTGTCAAAGTCTTGACTATATTTCCTATTCATTATGCAACTAATTGCATGTATGTGTTCATGGAAAACAAGGACATTTCTAATTGAACCCAAACTTTTGAACGGTAATGTAGGTTCAACAGGTTTGAGCAACACAGAATTTAGAAGAGTCACATTATTATAGATGACGTCCAACACGCCCTCGAGCGTGGCCAGCGTAGCCTTTATGTCGGCCAGTTGATAGCAATTTGTGTGCCTCTTTGATAGTAGCCTATGCTATCCTAGCGTTGCACCCGGAAATCGAGCACGCACTTTAACTTGATGTTAAAGTTGCTCGATTCCTTGGTGGGATGAACGAGGATGACCGTGTTTGTCATGTTAATTGAATGGCTCTCTGTCCTCTTTCTAGCACAGATCTCATCTCAACACGGCGTGTTAACTACAGACTCCCACAGCAGAAATGACAGCGACGGAGACGAGAAACCCCAACAAGCAACAAAACAGAGATGCTGTGGTGGCAGAAACGTCTACGAGAGATGATGTTTTTGATGATAGCTATAAAGCAAAAGAGGGCCCTAAACGGCGGATGAGATTGGTGTGGAGAAACGTCATATTAATGGTTTTATTACATGCTGGAGCGCTTTACGGACTGATGCTCGTGCCCTCTACCTCGGCCTTAACTCTGGCCTGGACTGTTGTGTGCTTCTTGCTCAGTGCCCTGGGTATAACTGCGGGGGCCCACCGCCTCTGGAGTCACAAGTCCTACAAGGCCTCCACCCCTCTGCGAGTCTTCCTGGCCCTTGCCAACTCCATGGCCTTCCAGAATGATATTTACGAGTGGGCGAGGGACCACCGGGTTCACCACCAGTACTCCGAGACGGACTCGGACCCCCACAATGCACTGCGGGGCTTCTTCTTCTCTCACATTGGCTGGCTGCTCGTCCGTAAGCACCCTGACGTGATCGAGAAGGGAAAGAAGCTGGAGCTGACGGACCTGAAGGCAGATAAAGTTGTCATGTTCCAGAGAAAGTACTACAAGCTCTCTGTGGTTCTGCTGTGTTTCCTGGTGCCCATGTGGGTGCCCTGGTACCTGTGGGGTGAGTCCCTGTGGGTGTGCTACTTCATCCCGGTCATGCGGTACACCCTGGTGCTGAACGCTACCTGGCTGGTCAACTCTGCAGCTCACATGTGGGGCAACCGACCCTATGACCATAACATCAACCCCAGTGAGAACCGTTTCGTGGCCTTCAGTGCCATTGGCGAGGGCTTCCACAACTACCACCACACCTTCCCCTTTGACTATGCCACCAGTGAGTTTGGCATTAAGATGAACATCACCACTGCCTTCATAGACCTCATGTGCTTTCTGGGCCTGGCCAAGGACTGCAAGAGGGTGTCCCACGAACTCGTTTCAGACCGTGCCCAGCGAACAGGTGACGGCAGCCACAAGACTGGCTGAGTAATGTTGTCTCAAACCGTTACGGACTTGATGCGACCGATACCAGATACGATAAAACAGGCTAAACCAATGAAAGAAAGAATGTAGCTGTAGTAAATTGCAGTATTGATGATGGAGTTAGTAGTGCTGCAGTTAGTAGTGATCAAACCATGGTCCATTGATGTCTGCTTCTGTGTTATGAGTTAAAAACCTATACTTGAGTTCCTCAGACGAATATTGGCTTTAAAATCGGTCCTAGACCTTTCAGTAAAGTGTTTTTTAATTTTTTAATTTTATTTTTATGAATGACGCGTGAGGTGACTAAGCAAAGTGATCTATTGGCCTGGCTATGCTAGGTATGTTAGCACAGAGATTTAACGAGTAAGTCACTATTGGTAGAAAAAACTGAAGTGTGTGTGGCGGAGATAGACGCTGTAATGCGTGACACTATTACACCAACCAAACTACCTGCCTGTGCCATCTTTACCAACAATGAAGATGGTAGGACATTAACCTCTAATTTATTCATGAGCTATATTATTTTGAAATTGTGAAAAACGTTTGAGGTTTCTTCACATTTTAGGCTAAGTAGGTGAAATTTGTTTTGATAATGTGTCGATTTCAATTTGGGCTGAATGATTCTGACATATGGATCCAAATCTTTCTATCAGTCACGCTTTGTTGACATTCATTCACTAAGCGTGGAGTAAAAATTCTTTAAAATCCTTGAAGTCCACCTTTTGTCAAAAGTTTACATTTACATTTAAGATGAAATGTAAGTTTTATAATTTAACATGATTTGCTTTTTATTAAGCCACCCTACTTCAGTCTTATTTTACTATAAGCTGCTGTGTTGAAACAGCCCTACTTACTTCTAAGTCAACATACTGTTGAGCTGTCATTGTATACCAGACCATATTCCATATAGGCTGGTGTAGAAGTGCAGTTGTGCGGCAGCATTGCATATTATTGCACCAGTTGACTCCTCCTGTCCAAGTTGCTCTTCACAGGAGATTATTTCCTCTTGTAGAAGAGGATGAAGGTATCAGATCTCAAGTTGCACATATATTCCCTGTATAGTGCATTACTGTTGACCAGGGACCATTGTGGGCTCTGGCCAAAGGTAGTGCACTGTATATGGAATCAAGTTCCATTTGGGATGTACATAAGGTCTCTTCATTTGTGTATAACACGATTTATATCTCTGGATATTTTGTAGGGGCGATGGTGCCTGTGACTACAGTCGGATGGTCGAACAGAAGCCTGGTTGGGTTTTTTCCAATCCTGCTTCAGACACTTCTGCACTGAAACGTAGTTAAAACGCAAACTCTGATCAGTCTTTATTATACAAAATAATACTTGTTTGTATTTATTTTTTACTCTTACTGCAGCTGAAGTTAAAAGCGTTAGGGACTTCTGTCTCCCTCCAATAAGACAAGGTGAAAGAGGCTGAGAGCATTTGCGTACGTGTCGTCTCTCGGGATCTTGAATTAAATTTAGTCTACTCTCGCCCACTTAGTAGACGTGGACATGTCTAGAAAAAGATGGATGCGACAGGGGAGGTAAAGGACGAGCCAATGGTTTAGTTAATTTGGTTGTACATCAATTGTAAGTTAACACTCTAGGGGGACTATAGGAATTCTACTTCTGAGTACTGAGGGGAAAAAATGGCATTTTGAATATTTGCTTTGGAGCTGTGGTTGAGTTATTTAATGACTTAATAGCTATATGGGAGAGAAAGTAATGGGAATAACTTATTTAACTCAAAAGTAAAAGGAAAGACCATGTGCTTTGCATCCTTGGGATATTCTGTTTAGTATCAGATTCTGAGGGATTAAGGACACATTTTTGCATAATGGTTAAACAAATGTGTTTGGCTCTGAAGAAAATAAGATTCCAGATTAGTTACGAACTCATGATATTGTCATTTGTCACACTTTGGTCTACCTTTCTCAGTGCAATTATTGTGTGCAGTGTTAACTTCTTGAAGTCTGAATGCCTTAAAAAAAACTGCAGCATTTTTTTCTAAGAATGTTCTACCCACTGTAAATAAACCAAATTTTCTACATGTTGAAAAGCAAAAAAAAAAAAAAAACGTAGCCTTTATGTCATCTACTAAACCCACTGGCCATTTTCGAGAGCATTGAAATCCATGCTGAATTGTGGGTAAATGGTGACTGGCTGACTGATTTATAAATAATAATGAGTAGTTATTTATGATGTAAGGTGATTTGAAAATCAGTCAGTTGGCAGTCGCCTGCAGTGTCGAACAAGCCCAATACCAAACAAATCAGGTTGTTGTTCGATGAAATGAAGCTTCAAACGTCATTGATGACGTGCTGTTGATAAAGTGATATCGGCACACTCCAGGGCGTTTTGAAGTATACAGTTTAGCGATTTCGAAGCATGCCTCGTAGCTCCGGAATAAACATAATTTACCTACCGAAAAGTTGACAAAACCAAAAGGAGCAAGCAGGTATGATTTTCTCATTGGTTTTGAGCCCAATGCAAGAAGGCACCAGACCTACCATGCTAATGCGTTCCCACTAGAAAACACAACCACACGGTACATGGAAAACATGAGGTGTGGCTAACATTTGCAAGCTTGAGCTAGCTACCAAGCACAGAGTACATCCTCCAAATGGCATTGAGAAATAGTGCATTGTGGGAAGTTTAGAATATATCTGGATAAGTGAATAAATATGTAAAGACGCAAAAACATAACTGTTTGTGCTTATAGGTAACCAGTTACTAATGCTTCAACCACACTGTTTTGTTACACTGGTGAGTAAAAACGAATGCTTTCTACACTTTAACCTGTTGTCTGAAGATAAAATGTACATTTTACTCAACTTCGTTACCCACTCCAGTCAGCAGATGGCGGTGTGGGAATTTACGGTTATGCTGTTGGTGTGACGAATATTCTAGTGGACGGAACGCTTCTTTCAACAGCAGCAAAAGTTAGCCAGACACCTCTGTAGCTTGCTAGACAAAATAGCCGAACCAATAAAGCTCTTTAGACGCTTTCATATATATTAACCACTGTGTTCTAAACCCTCTTCCGTCGTCTAGTTAGTTATCCGATTGAATTTAATATTTACGGTGTTGTTATTAGTCAGCTAGCGGGGCTGGTTAAATTCGCATTAGCCTAGCTAGCTAACATCCCCGACCATGAGTTTACGAAGGTACTCTCCTAAGAAAGAAGAGGAGGTCTGCTGGACGGAGAAAGAGGGTCTGTGGCTGAACGTTGTCGTGAAAGAGGAGGAAGAGGATGTCAAAATACAAAAACAAGTAGAGAGTGAGGCTGTTACAGTGAAAGAAGAAGAGAAAGACCTTTCAGTGAAAGAGGAGGAAGACGCATTCAGAGTGAAAGAGGAGGAAGATGTTACAGTAAAAGTAGAAGAGGATGAGGAAGATGCCGTTTTTGAAGTTAAAGCGGTGGAGGGGGAGATGACTGTCACATCGAGAAATGAGGAGGAAGAAGAGGATGAAACTGGATATCTGGGCCATAAGATGGTTTTGAGAAACCGGGCCCTGATGAACACTAGTAAGTACTGGCACACATTTGTGCCGTAGTCTAGTTACATGTTGTTACTATAGTCTAGTTCCATGTTGTCACTATAGTCTAGTTCCATGCTATTACTATAGTCTAGTTCTATGCTATTACTATAGCCTAGTTCCATGCTGTTACTATAGTCTAGTTCCATGCTGTTACTATAGTCTAGTTCCATGCTATTACTATAGCCTAGTTCCATGCTGTTACTATAGTCTAGTTCCACGCTGTTACTATAGTCTAGTTCCACGCTGTTACTATAGTCTAGTTCCACGCTGTTACTATAGTCTAGTTCCACGCTGTTACTATAGTCTAGTTCCACGCTGTTACTATAGTCTAGTTCCACGCTGTTACTATAGTCTAGTTCCACGCTGTTACTATAGTCTAGTTCCACGCTGTTACTATAGTCTAGTTCCACGCTTTTACTATAGTCTAGTTCCACGCTTTTACTATAGTCTAGTTCCACGCTGTTACTATAGTCTAGTTCCGCGCTGTTACTATAGTCTAGCTCCACGCTGTTACTATAGTCTAGTTCTATGTTGTTACTATAGTCTACTTCCATGTTGTTACTATAGTCTAGTTCCACGCTGTTACTATAGTCTAGTTCCATGCTGTTACTATAGTCTAGTTCCATGTTGTTACTATAGTCTAGTTCCATGTTGTTACTATAGTCTACTTCCATGTTGTTACTATAGTCTAGTTCCATGCTACTATAGTTACTTAGTCTAGTTCCATGTTACTATAGTTACTGTAGTTACTATAGTCTAGTTCCATGTTGTTACTATAGTCTAATTCCATGTTGTTACTATAGTCTAGTTCCATGCTGTTACTATAGTCTAGTTCCATGTAACTATAGTTACTGTTGTTACTATAGTCTAGTTCCATGTTATTACTATAGTCTAGTTCCATGTTGTTGCTATAGTCTAGTTCCATGTTGTTACTATAGTCTAGTTCCATGTTACTATAGTTACTGTAGTTACTATAGTCTAGTTCTATGCTGTTACTATACTCTAGTTCCACGCTGTTACTATAGTCTAGTTCCACACTGTTACTATAGTCTAGTTCCACGCTGTTACTATAGTCTAGTTCCATGCTGTTACTATAGTCTAGTTCCATGCTGTTACTATAGTCTAGTTCCATGCTGTTACTATAGTCTAGTTACGCTGTTACTATAGTCTAGTTCCATGCTGTTACTATAGTCTAGTTCCACGCTGTTACTATAGTCTAGTTCCATGCTGTTACTATAGTCTAGTTCCATGCTGTTACTATAGTCTAGTTCCACGCTTTTACTATAGTCTAGTTCCGCGCTGTTACTATAGTCTAGCTCCACGCTGTTACTATAGTCTAGTTCTATGTTGTTACTATAGTCTAGTTCCATGCTATTACTATACTCTAGTTCCATGCTATTACTATACTCTAGTTCCATGCTATTACTATAGCCTAGTTCCATGCTGTTACTATAGCCTAGTTCCATGCTGTTACTATAGTCTAGTTCCATGCTGGTACTATAGTCTAGTTCCATGCCGTTACTATAGTCTAGTTCCATGCTGGTACTATAGTTACTGTAGTCTAGTTCCATGCTGGTACTATAGTTACTGTAGTCTAGTTCCATGCTGTTACTATAGTCTAGTTCCATGCTGTTACTATAGTCTAGTTCCATGCTGTTACTATAGTCTAGTTCCATGCTGTTAGTCTAGTTCCATGCTGTTACTATAGTCTACTTCCATGTTGTTACTATAGTCTAGTTCCATGTTGTTACTATAGTCTAGTTCCATGTTACTATAGTTACTGTAGTTACTATAGTCTAGTTCCATGTTGTTACTATAGTCTAGTTCCATGCTATTACTATACTCTAGTTCATGCTGTTACTATAGTCTAGTTCCATGCTGTTACTATAGTCTAGTTCCATGCTGGTACTATAGTCTAGTTCCATGCTGTTACTATAGTCTAGTTCCATGCTGGTACTATAGTTACTATAGTCTAGTTCCATGCTATTACTATAGTCTAGTTCCATGCTATTACTATAGTCTAGTTCCATGCTGTTACTATAGTCTAGTTCCATGCTGTTACTATAGTCTAGTTCCATGCTGTTACTATAGTCTAGTTCCATGCTGGTACTATAGTCTAGTTCCATGCTGTTACTATAGTCTAGTTCCATGCTGTTTCTATAGTCTAGTTCCATGCTGTTTCTATAGTCTAGTTCCATGCTGTTACTATAGTCTAGTTCCATGTTACTATAGTTACTGTAGTTACTATAGTCTAGTTCCATGTTGTTACTATAGTCTAGTTCCACACTTTTACTATAGTCTAGTTCCATGCTGTTACTATAGTCTAGTTCCATGTTGTTACTATAGTCTAGTTCCATGTTGTTACTATAGTCTACTTCCATGTTACTATAGTTACTGTAGTTACTATAGTCTAGTTCCATGTTGTTACTATAGTCTAGTTCCATGTTACTATAGTCTAGTTCCATGCTATTACTATAGTCTAGTTCCATGCTATTACTATAGTCTAGTTCCATGCTGTTACTATAGTCTAGTTCCATGCTGTTACTATAGTCTAGTTCCATGCTGTTACTATAGTCTAGTTCCATGCTGTTACTATAGTCTAGTTCCATGCTGTTACTATAGTCTAGTTCCACGCTGTTACTATAGTCTAGTTCCACGCTGTTACTATAGTCTAGTTCCACGCTGTTACTATAGTCTAGTTCCACGCTGTTACTATAGTCTAGTTACTATAGCTGTTACTATAGTCTAGTTCACATGTTGTTACTATAGTCTACTTCCATGTTGTTACTATAGTCTAGTTCCATGTTGTTACTATAGTCTAGTTCCATGTTACTATAGTTCCTGCTGTTACTATAGTCTAGTTCCATGTTGTTACTATAGTCTAGTTCCATGCTATTACTATACTCTAGTTCCATGCTATTACTATACTCTAGTTCTATGCTGTTACTATAGCCTAGTTCCATGCTGTTACTATAGTCTAGTTCCATGTTGTTACTATAGTCTAGTTCCATGCTGTTACTATAGTCTAGTTCCATGCTGTTACTATAGTCTAGTTCTAGTTCCATGCTATTACTATAGTCTAGTTCCATGTCTATTACTGTTATAGTCTAGTTCCATGCTGTTACTATAGTCTAGTTCCATGCTGTTACTATAGTCTAGTTCCATGCTGTTACTATAGTCTAGTTCCATGCTATGTTACTATAGTCTAGTTCCATGCTGTTACTATAGTCTAGTTCCATGTTACTATAGTTACTATAGTCTAGTTCCATGTTACTATAGTTAGTTCCATGCTGTTACTATAGTCTAGTTCCATGTTGTTACTATAGTCTAGTTCCACACTTTTACTATAGTTACATGCTGTTACTATAGTCTAGTTCCATGTTGTTACTATAGTCTAGTTCAGTTTTACTATAGTCTAGTTCCATGCTGTTACTATAGTCTAGTTCCATGCTGTTACTATAGTCTAGTTCCATACTGTTACTATAGTCTAGTACCATGCTGTTACTATAGTCTAGTTCCATGCTGTTACTATAGTCTAGTTCCATGTTGTTACTATAGTCTAGTTCCATGCTGTTACTATAGTCTAGTTCCATGCTATTACTATAGTCTAGTTACTATATAGTCTAGTTCCATGCTGTTACTATAGTCTAGTTCCATGCTGTTACTGTAGTCTAGTTCCATGTATAGTTACTAGTTCCACGCTGTTACTATAGTTCCATGCTGTTACTATAGTCTAGTTCCATACTGTTACTATAGTCTAGTTCCATGCTGTTACTATAGTCTAGTTCCATGCTGTTACTAAAGTTCTAGTTCCTTACCATGCTGTTACTATAGTCTAGTTCCATGCTGTTACTATAGTCTAGTTCCATGCTGTTACTATAGTCTAGTTCCATGCTGTTACTATAGTCTAGTTCCATGCTGTTACTGTAGTCTAGTTCCATGTTGTTACTATAGTCTAGTTCCATGCTATTACTATAGTCTAGTTCCATACTGTTATTATATTCAAGTTCCATGCTGTTACTATAGTCTAGTTTCATGCTGTTACTATGGTCTAGTTCCATTTTACTATAGTTACTATAGTCTAGTTCCATCCTGTTACTATAGTCTAGTTCCATGCTGTTACTATAGTCTAGTTCCATGCTGTTACTATAGCCTAGTTCCATGCTGTTTACTATGGTCTAGTCCCATGCTTTTACTATGGTCTAGTTCCATGCTGTTACTATGGTCTAGTTCCATGCTGTTACTATTGTCTAGTTCCATGCTGTTACTATGGTCTAGTTCCATGCTGTTACTATGGTCTAGTTCCATGCTGTTACATGGTCTAGTTCCATGCTGTTACCATGGTCTAGTTCCATGCTGTTACTATGGTCTAGTTCCATGCTGTTACTATGGTCTAGTTCCATGCTGTTACCATGGTCTAGTTCCATGCTGTTACTATGGTCTAGTTCCATGCTGTTACTATGGTTTAGTTCCATCCTGTTACTATAGTCTAGTTCCATGCTGTTACCATGGGCTAGTTCCATGCTGGTACTATAGTTACTGTAGTCTAGTTCCATGCTGTTACTATAGTCTAGTTCCATGCTGTTACTATAGTCTAGTTCCATGCTGTTACTATAGTCTAGTTCCATGCTGTTACTATAGTCTAGTTCCATGCTGGTACTATAGTCTAGTTCCATGCTGTTACTATAGTCTACTTCCATGTTGTTACTATAGTCTACTTCCATGTTGTTACTATAGTCTAGTTCCATGTTACTATAGTTACTGTAGTTACTATAGTCTAGTTCCATGTTGTTACTATAGTCTAGTTCCATGCTATTACTATACTCTAGTTCTATGCTGTTACTATAGCCTAGTTCCATGCTGTTACTATAGTCTAGTTCCATGCTGGTACTATAGTCTAGTTCCATGCCGTTACTATAGTCTAGTTCCATGCTGGTACTATAGTTACTGTAGTCTAGTTCCATGCTATTACTATAGTCTAGTTCCATGCTATTACTATAGTCTAGTTCCATGCTGTTACTATAGTCTAGTTCCATGCTGTTACTATAGTCTAGTTCCATGCTGTTACTATAGTCTAGTTCCATGCTGGTACTATAGTCTAGTTCCATGCTGTTACTATAGTCTAGTTCCATGCTGTTTCTATAGTCTAGTTCCATGCTGTTTCTATAGTCTAGTTCCATGCTGTTACTATAGTCTAGTTCCATGTTACTATAGTTACTGTAGTTACTATAGTCTAGTTCCATGTTGTTACTATAGTCTAGTTCACTTTTACTATAGTCTAGTTCCATACTATAGTCTAGTTCCATGCTGTTACTATAGTCTAGTTCCATGCTGTTACTATAGTCTAGTTCCATGCTGTTACTATAGTCTAGTTCCATGTTACTATAGTCTAGTTCCATGTTACTATAGTCTAGTTCCATGCTGTTACTATAGTCTAGTTCCATGCTGTTACTATAGTCTAGTTCCATGCTGTTACTATAGTCTAGTTCCACGCTGTTACTATAGTCTAGTTCTATTACACGCTGTTACTATAGTCTAGTTCCACGCTGTTACTATAGTCTAGTTCCACGCTGTTACTATAGTCTAGTTCCACGCTGTTACTATAGTCTAGTTCCACGCTTTTACTATAGTCTAGTTCCACGCTGTTACTATAGTCTAGTTCCGCGCTGTTACTATAGTCTAGCTCCACGCTGTTACTATAGTCTAGTTCTATGTTGTTACTATAGTCTACTTCCATGTTGTTACTATAGTCTACTTCCATGTTGTTACTATAGTCTAGTTCCATGTTACTATAGTTACTGTAGTTACTATAGTCTAGTTCCATGTTGTTACTATAGTCTAGTTCCATGCTATTACTATACTCTAGTTCCATGCTATTACTATACTCTAGTTCTATGCTGTTACTATAGCCTAGTTCCATGCTGTTACTATAGTCTAGTTCCATGCTGTTACTATAGTCTAGTTCCATGCTGGTACTATAGTTACTGTAGTCTAGTTCCATGCTATTACTATAGTCTAGTTCCATGCTATTACTATAGTCTAGTTCCATGCTATTACTATAGTCTAGTTCCATGCTGTTACTATAGTCTAGTTCCATGCTGTTACTATAGTCTAGTTCCATGCTGTTACTATAGTCTAGTTCCATGCTGGTACTATAGTCTAGTTCCATGCTGTTACTATAGTCTACTTCCATGTTGTTACTATAGTCTAGTTCCATGCTGTTACTATAGTCTAGTTCCATGTTACTATAGTTACTGTAGTTACTATAGTCTAGTTCCATGTTGTTACTATAGTCTAGTTCCACACTTTTACTATAGTCTAGTTCCATGCTGTTACTATAGTCTAGTTCCATGTTGTTACTATAGTCTAGTTCCACACTTTTACTATAGTCTAGTTCCATGCTGTTACTATAGTCTAGTTCCATGTTGTTACTATAGTCTAGTTCCATGTTGTTACTATAGTCTACTTCCATGTTGTTACTATAGTCTACTTCCATGTTACTATAGTTACTGTAGTTACTATAGTCTAGTTCCATGTTGTTACTATAGTCTAGTTCCATGTTGTCACTATAGTCTAGTTCCATGCTATTACTATAGTCTAGTTCTATGCTATTACTATAGCCTAGTTCCATGCTGTTACTATAGTCTAGTTCCATGCTGTTACTATAGTCTAGTTCCATGCTGTTACTATAGTCTAGTTCCACGCTGTTACTATAGTCTAGTTCCATGCTGTTACTATAGTTACTGTAGTCTAGTTCCACGCTGTTACTATAGTCTAGTTCCATGCTGTTACTATAGTCTAGTTCCATGTTGTTACTATAGTCTAGTTCCACGCTGTTACTATAGTCTAGTTCCATGCTGTTACTATAGTCTAGTGTCATGTTACTATAGTCTAGTACCATGCTGTTACTATAGTCTAGTTCCATGCTGTTACTAAAGTCTAGTTCCATACTGTTACTAAAGTCTAGTACCATGCTGTTACTATAGTCTAGTTCCATGCTGTTACTAAAGTCTAGTTCCTTCCTGTTGCTATAGTCTAGTTCCATGCTGTTACTATAGTCTAGTTCCATGCTGTTACTATAGTCTAGTTCCATGCTGTTACTGTAGTCTAGTTCCATGCTGTTACTGTAGTCTAGTTCCATGTTGTTACTATAGTCAAGTTCCATGCTATTACTATAGTCTAGTTCCATACTGTTATTATATTCAAGTTCCATGCTGTTACTATAGTCTAGTTTCATGCTGTTACTATAATCTAGTTCCATTTTACTATAGTTACTATAGTCTAGTTCCATCCTGTTACTATAGTCTAGTTCCATGCTGTTACTATAGCCTAGTTCCATGCTGTTACTATAGCCTAGTTCCATGCTGTTTACTATGGTCTAGTCCCATGCTTTTACTATGGTCTAGTTCCATGCTGTTACTATGGTCTAGTTCCATGCTGTTACCATTGTCTAGTTCCATGCTGTTACTATGGTCTAGTTCCATGCTGTTACTATGGTCTAGTTCCATGCTGTTACCATGGTCTAGTTCCATGCTGTTACCATGGTCTAGTTCCATGCTGTTACTATGGTCTAGTTCCATGCTGTTACTATGGTCTAGTTCCATGCTGTTACCATGGTCTAGTTCCATGCTGTTACTATGGTCTAGTTCCATGCTGTTACTATGGTTTAGTTCCATCCTGTTACTATAGTCTAGTTCCATGCTGTTACCATGGTCTAGTTCCATGCTGTTACTATGGTCTAGTTCCATGCTGTTACTATGGTCTAGTTCCATGCTGTTACCATGGTCTAGTTCCATGCTGTTACTATGGTTTAGTTCCATCCTGTTACTATAGTCTAGTTCCATGCTGTTACTGTAGTCTAGTTCCATGCTGTTACTATAATCTAGTTCAATGCTGTTACTATAGTCTAGTTCTATGCTATTACTATAGTCTAGTTCCATGCTGTTACTATATTCTAGTTCCATGTTGCTTTAGTTACTATAGTCTAGTTCCATGCTGTTACTATAGTCTAGTTCCATGTTACTATATTATAGTTCCATGTTACTATAGTTACTATAGTCTAGTTCCATGTTGTTATAGTTACTATAGTCTAGTTCCATGTTGCTATAGTTACTATAGTCTAGTTCCATGTTACTATAGTCACTATAGTCTAGTGCCATGCTGGTACTATAGTTACTGTAGTCTAGTTCCATGCAATTACTGTAGAATAGTTCCATACTGTTACTAAAGTCTAGTTCCATGCTATTCCTAAAGTCTAGTTCCATGCTGTTTCTATAGTCTAGTTCCATGCTGTTTTTATAGTCTAGTTCCATGCTGTTTCTATAGTCTAGTTCCATGCTGTTTCTATAGTCTAGTTCCATGCTGTTACTATAGTCTAGTTCCATGTTACTATAGTTACCATAGTCTAGTTCCATGCTGTTTCTATTGTCTAGTTCCATGCTGTTTCTATTGTCTAGTTCCATGCAATTACTATAGTCTAGTACCATGCTGTTACTATAGTCTAGTTCCATGCTGTTACTAAAGTCTAGTTCCATACTGTTACTAAAGTCTAGTTCCATGCTGTTACTATAGTCACGTTCAATGCTGGTACTATAGTCTAGTTCCTTCCTGTTGCTATAGTCTAGTTCCATGCTGTTACTATAGTCTAGTTCCATGCTGTTACTATAGTCTAGTTCCATGCTGTTACTGTAGTCTAGTTCCATGCTGTTACTGTAGTCTAGTTCCATGTTGTTACTATAGTCAAGTTCCATGCTATTACTATAGTCTAGTTCCATACTGTTATTATATTCAAGTTCCATGCTGTTACTATAGTCTAGTTCCATGCTGTTATTATAATCTAGTTCCATTTTACTATAGTTACTATAGTCTAGTTCCATCCTGTTACTATAGTCTAGTTCCATGCTGTTACTATAGCCTAGTTCCATGCTGCTTTAGTTACTATAGTCTAGTTCCATGCTGTTACTATGGTCTAGTTCCATGCTGTTACCATGGTCTAGTTCCATGCTGTTACTATGGTCTAGTTCCATGCTGTTACCATTGTCTAGTTCCATGCTGTTACTATGGTCTAGTTCCATGCTGTTACTATGGTCTAGTTCCATGCTGTTACCATGGTCTAGTTCCATGCTGTTACTATGGTCTAGTTCCATGCTGTTACTATGGTTTAGTTCCATCCTGTTACTATAGTCTAGTTCCATGCTGTTACTGTAGTCTAGTTCCATGCTGTTACTATAATCTAGTTCAATGCTGTTACTGTAGCTTCTTTCGATACTATGACTGCTTCTTCAGTTCTGTCCCCACAGCGACTGCAGTGAGAATAGCTATTGCATGAAATCTGTCTCCTTCTGTCCTGTTATCTCTGTTGTTTCTTCACGTCTGTTGAGGTGGCCTCCTGTATGCAGGAGGTGTGACAATATTATTACAGAAAACCTCACTTTTGGGGATGTGGCCTCCTGTATACAGGGATCTGTAGCTAGTCTTTCTTGTGAGGTGGCCTCCTGTATACAGTGATCTGTAACTAATCTTTCTGGTCAGGTGGCCTCCTGTATACAGGGATCTGTAGCTCGTCTTTCTGAAGAGGTGGCCTCCTGTGTGCAGGGATCTGTAGCTAGTCTTTCTGGTGATGTGGCCTCCTGTATACAGGGAACTCTAGCTAGTCGTTCAAGCGTGGTGCCTTCTCTGACAAACCCATTACTGAAAGTTGACAACAGTGTCTGAAATGACAACACTATCTCTGCTATTCTCACTGTGATCTGGTTATGTGTAACGTTCAATTTAACGTCATAGTCTGTGCATTGTACACAGTTAGCTGTCCTTCTACTACCAGCTATCCCCTGTAACAATATACACAGAGGAGTGGTGTCGTTCCCCAGAGACCCCAGAGACTCTATTAGCTGTCCCTCTCCTACCAGCTATCCCCTGTAACAATGTACACAGAGGAGTGGTGTCGTTCCCCAGAGACTCTATTAGCTGTCCTTCCTCTACTACCAGCTAATGCCTTGGTCTCCAGTCATATTACATTCTGCTCTCCCAATTCCCTGTAACATTAATACCTTGGTTTTTGGGACTCCATAGAATGACTGATATCGGTCCTGCCAGAATCTGCAACTAACATTCCATAAGACTGACCCTTGAACCCCCCCATCATACTGTCTACACTGTTGGATCTCTGTCAGTCACTAGTTCAGCCCCTAAATGAGTCTGTAAGTCTGTCTTAATCTGCTCATATGCATCTTCTTCCCCCTGATGCTTAACTCTAACAATAGTTTGGTTCCCATATTCCCCCCTTAGGATGTGGTCCAGATTATAATTACCCCAACAAGCTCTCTCTCCACTCCTCTACTTACTGTACTAAAAGACATTACTGGTGAAAATAACTCTCCCAGACAACTTCACCACACTAGTTGCTGTACTAAAGGACATTACTGGTAAATAAAACTCTCCCTGACCACTCCTCTAGTTGCTGTACTAAAGGACATTACTGGTAAATATAACTCTCCCTGACCACTCCTCTAGTTGCTGTACTAAAGGACATTACTGGTGAATAAAACTCTCCCTGACCACTCCTCTAGTTGCTGTACTAAAATAGATTACTGTTGAATAAAACTCTCCCTGACTGTTTCCCTCCTTCGGGAAACAGTAGTTATAGTCGTAACGTTAAGCTTGTCATTTGATGAACTTCAACTTAAATACGTTTGGACAGTTTTTTTTTTGTATTCAGATCTCTGAAATCAAATCAAATCAAATTTATTTATATAGCCCTTCGTACATCAGCTGATATCTCAAAGTGCTGTACAGAAACCCAGCCTAAAACCCCAAACAGCAAGCAATGCAGGTGTAGAAGCACGGTGGCTAGGAAAAACTCCCTAGAAAGGCCAAAACCTAGGAAGAAACCTAGAGAGGAACCAGGCTATGTGGGGTGGCCAGTCCTCTTCTGGCTGTGCCGGGTGGAGATTATAACAGAACATGGCCAAGATGTTCAAATGTTCATAAATGACCAGCATGGTCGAATAATAATAAGGCAGAACAGTTGAAACTGGAGCAGCAGCACAGTCAGGTGGAAGTTGAAACTGGAGCAGCAGCATGGCCAGGTGGACTGGGGACAGCAAGGAGTCATCATGTCAGGTAGTCCTGGGGCATGGTCCTAGGGCTCAGGTCAGTTGAAACTGGAACAGCAGCATGGCCAGATGGACTGGGGACAGCAAGGAGTCATCATGTCAGGTAGTCCTGGGGCATGGTCCTAGGGCTCAGGTCCTCCGAGAGAGAGAAAGAAAGAGAGAAGGAGAGAATTAGAGAACGCACACTTCGATTCACACAGGACACCGAATAGGACAGGAGAAGTACTCCAGATATAACAAACTGACCCCAGCCCCCCGACACATAAACTACTGCAGCATAAATGCTGGAGGCTGAGACAGGAGGGGTCAGGAGACACTGTGGCCCCATCCGAGGACACCCCGGACAGGGCCAAACAGGAAGGATATAACCCCACCCACTTTGCCAAAGCACAGCCCCCACACCACAAGAGGGATATCTTCAACCACCAACTTACCATCCTGAGACAAGGCTGAGTATAGCCCACAAAGATCTCCGCCACGGCACAACCCAAGGGGGGCGCCAACCCAGACAGGATGACCACAACAGTGAATCAACCCACTCAGGTGACGCACCCCCTCCAGGGACGGCATGAGAGAGCCCCAGTAAGCCAGTGACTCAGCCCCTGTAATAGGGTTAGAGGCAGAGAATCCCAGTGGAAAGAGGGGAACCGGCCAGGCAGAGACAGCAAGGGCGGTTCGTTGCTCCAGAGCCTTTCCGTTCACCTTCCCACTCCTGGGCCAGACTACACTCAATCATATGACCCACTGAAGAGATGAGTCTTCAGTAAAGACTTAAAGGTTGAGACCGAGTTTGCGTCTCTGACATGGGTAGGCAGACCGTTCCATAAAAATGGAGCTCTATAGGAGAAAGCCCTGCCTCCAGCTGTTTGCTTAGAAATTCTAGGGACAATTAGGAGGCCTGCGTCTTGTGACCGTAGCGTACGTGTAGGTATGTACGGCAGGACCAAATCAGAGAGATAGGTAGGAGCAAGCCCATGTAATGCTTTGTAGGTTAGCAGTAAAACCTTGAAATCAGCCCTTGCTTTGACAGGAAGCCAGTGTAGAGAGGCTAGCACTGGAGTAATATGATCAAATTTTTTGGTTCTAGTCAGGATTCTAGCAGCCGTATTTAGCACTAACTGAAGTTTATTTAGTGCTTTATCCGGGTAGCCGGAAAATAGAGCATTGCAGTAGTCTAACCTAGAAGTGACAAAAGCATGGATTAATTTTTCTGCATCATTTTTGGACAGAAAGTTTCTGATTTTTGCAATGTTACGTAGATGGAAAAAAGCTGTCCTCGAAATGGTCTTGATATGTTCTTCAAAAGAGAGATCAGGGTCCAGAGTAACGCCGAGGTCCTTCACAGTTTTATTTGAGACGACTGTACAACCATTAAGATTAATTGTCAGATTCAACAGAAGATCTCTTTGTTTCTTGGGACCTAGAACAAGCATCTCTGTTTTGTCCGAGTTTAATAGTAGAAAGTTTGCAGCCATCCACTTCCTTATGTCTGAAACACATGCTTCTAGCGAGGGCAATTTTGGGGCTTCACCATGTTTCATTGAAATGTACAGCTGTGTGTCATCTGCATAGCAGTGAAAGTTTACATTATGTTTTCGAATAACATCCCCAAGAGGTAAAATATATAGTGAAAACAATAGTGGTCCTAAAACGGAACCTTGAGGAACACCGAAATTTACAGTTGATTTGTCAGAGGACAAACCATTCACAGAGACAAACTGATATCTTTCCGACAGATAAGATCTAAACCAGGCCAGAACATGTCCGTGTAGACCAATTTGGGTTTCCAATCTCTCCAAAAGAATGTGGTGATCGATGGTATCAAAAGCAGCACTAAGGTCTAGGAGCACGAGGACAGATGCAGAGCCTCGGTCCGATGCCATTAAAATGTCATTTACCACCTTCACAAGTGCCGTCTCAGTGCTATGATGGGGTCTAAAACCAGACTGAAGCATTTCGTATACATTGTTTGTCTTCAGGAAGGCAGTGAGTTGCTGAGCAACAGCCTTCTCTAAAATTTTTGAGAGGAATGGAAGATTCGATATAGGCCGATAGTTTTTATATTTTCTGGGTCAAGGTTTGGCTTTTTCAAGAGAGGCTTTATTACTGCCACTTTTAGTGAGTTTGGTACACATCCAGTGGATAGAGAGCCGTTTATTATGTTCAACAAAGGAGGGCCAAGCACAGGAAGCAGCTCTTTCAGTAGTTTAGTTGGAATAGGGTCCAGTATGCAGCTTGAAGGTTTAGAGGCCATGATTATTTTCATCATTGTGTCAAGAGATATAGTACTAAAACACTTGAGCGTCTCTCTTGATCCTAGGTCCTGGCAGAGTTGTGCAGACTCAGGACAACTGAGGTTTGGAGGAATACGCAGGTTTAAAGAGGAGTCCGTAATTTGCTTTCTAATAATCATAATCTTTTCCTCAAAGAAGTTCATGAATTTATCACTGCTAAAGTGAAAGTCATCCTCTCTTGGGGAATGCTGCTTTTTAGTTAGCTTTGCGACAGTATCAAAAAGGAATTTCGGATTGTTCTTATTTTCCTCAATTAAGTTAGAAAAATAGGATGATCGAGCAGCAGTAAGGGCTCTTCGGTACTGCACGGTACCGTCCTTCCAAGCTAGTCGGAAGACTTCCAGTTTGGTGTGGCGCCATTTCCGTTCCAATTTTCTGGAAGCTTGCTTCAGAGCTCGGGTATTTTCTGTGTACCAGGGAGCTAGTTTCTTATGAGAAATTATTTTAGTTTTTAGGGGTGCAACTGCATCTAGGGTATTGCGCAAGGTTAAATTGAGATCCTCAGTTAGGTGGTTAACTGATTTTTGTCCTCTGGCGTCCTTGGGTAGGCAGAGGGAGTCTGGAAGGGCATCAAGGAATCTTTGTGTTGTCTGTGAATTTATAGCACGACTTTTGATGTTCCATAATGCTCTCTAAGTACGTAACATTTAGTGTCTCCTTATGTTATGCTGGGAAAACAGTTTTCATTTGCACAGAAATCCAAAATCATTTCAGAGTTTCCTTTATCCAATGGTTTTAACTGAGAGTCACCTTAACTTTATTGACAACACCCAAATGGAGACTGATTAATGCGGTTCTTCAATAATTACACATAATACTTAATACTGTAGCTGTTTAGTTAGTCACATGTTCAACTGTCATCAGCTAATCCAGATACAGTCACATGACAAACATCACGACATGCAACCACAACCAAAGTGCTTCTTCATTCATTACACTGGTAAAGACCGGTATGCTGTGCTCAAGTATGTCTGTAGTTATTGTGGTTCGGTGAAGTTTTGAGTCCTACAGTAGGTCTATGTTGTTAGGGGAAGTTATGGGTCCTACAGTAGGCCTATGTTATTGTTATGTGAAGTCATAGGTCCTACAGTAGGTCTATGTTATTGTTAGGTGACGTTATGGGTCCTACAGTAGGTCTATGTTGTTGTTAGGGGAAGTTATTAGTCCTACAGTAGGTCTATGTTATTAAGTGAAGTCATGGGTCCTACAGTAGGTCTATGTTATTGTTAGGTGATGTTATTGGCCAATTTGTTAAACACTTAGTGTACAAACCCTTTTTGTCAGGCAGATGAAAAAGATGGCCAAAGAGCATATTACTGGTTGAAGTGTTTTTTAAGTGTAAAGCAGATGATTTGCGACAATAACACAAACATATTAAGCAGGAGATTCAAACGAGCCTTACAATTATAATCCAAAAGTAATGTGAAATGCACTCATATGCAACCGGTAAATGGAGGCTATTTTTGCTGTCAGCCTATGAGAACTCCCCTGAGTTTTCCCCCATGGTGGTGAATTAGTGAATAGACACAGAGCTTAATGTGAGTTTCCTTGAGTAGCACTCCTGATCTTACACTGATAGTGAGCTGTAATATTCAGAATACATTGTGAAAAACGATCATCTTCGCTCACCATTTTTGCTCCTTGCAGATATACTACATCCATAACTGGTGGTTTCGTCATTAGCATGGAGGAGTTTCTGCAACCAAATTGCATGTGCATCGCTGCAGAAATGGAAATGGGCCTATATTGGAGGCCAAAAGTCATCTGGCACACTGCTTACGTCTTGACTGTCTTAAAATAGATTATCAAATCATTTAACAGATGTCAATTGTTGTACAACTTCATGGGTACTCTCTGGTTATCCCTTTTTACCTCAAATAAACAGTGGATTTCTGCTGTTGTGGGCATTTAACCATCTGTCTGACTTATTTGTTCACACAGGACAGATACGGGACAATCGTGGATCCTCTGGGGAGCCTCAACAACATCATGATGCTGATGAGGCAGAGAAGAGTCTCTCCACATCAGAACTCCTCAAGAAACACCTGCAGAGACCCACAGGGAAGAAATCTCACTGCTGCTCTGACTGTGGGAAAATATTAAACTCCTCAGTAAAACTTAAAATACATCAAAGAATTCACACTGAAGAGAAACCTTTTGGCTGTACCAAATGTGGGAAGAGTTTTGTTCGTTCTAGCTGTCTGAAGAGACACCAGAGAACACACACAGGAGAGAAACCTTTTAGCTGTAATCAATGTGGAAAGAGCTTTACCCAGTCAAGAAGCCTGATATCACATCAGAGAACACACACAGGAGAGAAACGAGAGAAACCATATAGCTGTACTCAATGTGGGAAGAGTTTTGTTCTCTCTAGCTGTCTGAAGAGACACCAGAGAACACACACAGGAGAGAAATATTTTAGCTGTACTCAATGTGGGAAGAATTTTGTTGATTCTTGGTGTCTGAAGAGACACCAGAGAACACACACAGGAGAGAAACCTTTTAGCTGTACTCAGTGTGGAAAGAGGTTTACCCAGTCAAGAAACCTGATATCACATCAGAGAAATCACACAGGAGAGAAACGAGAGAAGCCATATAGCTGTACTCAATGTGGGAAGAGTTTTGTTTGTTCTAGCAAGCTGAAGGTACACCATAGAACACACACAGGAGAGAAACCTTTTAGCTGTAATCAATGTGGAGAGAGTTTTATTATATCTAGCCAGCTGAAGGTACACCATAGAATACACACAGGAGAGAATCCTTTTAGCTGTAATCAATGTGGAAAGAGTTTTAATATATCTAGCCAGCTGAAGGTACACCAGAGAACACACACAGGAGAGAAACCTTATAGCTGTGATCAATGTGGGAAGAGTTTTACAACATCTAGCAATCTGATTATGCACCAGAGAACACACACAGGAGAGAAACCTTTCAGCTGTGATCAGTGTGAAATGAGATACCCTCGTAAAAGATCTCTGATCAAACATCAGAAAATACATACATGAAGTAGTTGTTTCATGACATTAGTGAAATAATGTAGAATGTTGTAACATAATAGTAGGAGTATTTTAATGATGTCACAATGTCGAACCCTAAATGTCTACCCCTGTTCTATTGATTTTAACATGATATGGATATTAGCATCAGGGGAAAGATCCAGGCTCTGAATTGAAAGAGTACTATTTATGTGATTTAATGCAACACTTCAAAATGTAGATAACTGTTTTCTACAAGTTGTCCCATAACCAGTGATGTACACATAATTTGCAGATTCCGTGTGGTTTCTGAGCTGTTCGATTTAGCGTTTTTGGTGCTTGTGCAGTTTGTAAGGTGCTTGTTTAAATAAATACTTAATATGATTATTGTGGCAGATGTTTGTGTATTTAGCACATTTTATGTTTAGGTTTTCAATTTATCACACACCTTTTCTGGATTTGGACTATTGATTTGGACAACTTTAAACTGTGACATTGGGGATATCCCACCTAGCAAAATGTTGGTGAAAATAAGACTGCCCAATGTACAATATAAGTTGTAGTTGAAAGTGAAATTTGACAAGAAATCTATTTAAAATCAACGTACTTGCATCCTATACACATGGACACAGTATTTTGAATTGAGTCTATAAGCAGTTTTAGGGACAGGAGTCCCGCTAGTTATACACATGGACCCAGTATAATGAATTGAGTCTATAATCAGTTTTAGGGACAGTAGTCCTGGTAGTCATGGTAATAATGGATCCGCTAGCTACGAAATGCACGAGGGGAGAGTGGATGGAAAGGTGATGCGCTTACAGCAGCAATAGCAGCGGCTATTGCTCTGTGTATATGTTGTCAATGCTGTGATGTTCACATTGGTGCGCAAGGCTTGTGTTATTCTATGTCACTGTACAGTAAACTATATCACACCCATTACACTGTGTCCCCTTGGTTGTTTTTATTCATATGAGGGTACTTGGTAAAGGAAATGAATGGAAGAGATTGGTTCATGTACAGTAATTGTGCTTTATTCAGATATTGCTGCATAGATATAAACAACACAGGTTCAAGCGAGTCTGGTGTCTATAGAGTCAAAGTGGTACAGTTGATCCTTGGAGTTGTCCTTCACTCTGTGATTTACCAGACCCTTTCGTCATCTTCTTCATGGGCATGTGTCAGTGCCATCCATTACACATTGTTTTTACTGCTTCTATCAGTTCGTAATGGTTGTGAAAGGTAGACAGTTCCCCTATGGCCTAATGGATAAGGCACTGTCCTCCTAAGCCAGGAATTGTTGATTCAAGTCCTAACTGGGGTGGTTGGAAACATTGTGGTGCAGCAGAAGTGTGCTGGACCCATAACCCAGATGTCCATAAATTGAAACCATTCTCTGCTAAACAGCTTATTTTTAGCATTGAAGTGCGAACAAAAAAAAAAGCGTAGTTTCTTTGCATGTGTAATTGCCATTATACACTTCTGCTGCGCCACTCTGCTTTTAGCCACTTCAGAAAAGACTAGAACTCACAATCCATGGTTTAGGAGGCCAGTGTCTTGGTCCTACGCATTCTTTAAAATTTTTGTTCGCACTTCAATGCTAAAAATAAGCTGGTTAGCAGAGAATGGTTTCGATCCATCGTCGGCTGCGTTATGGGCCCAGCACGCTTCCGCTGCGCCACTCTGCTTTCAGCCATTTCAGAAAAGACTAGATCTCACAATCCATGGCTTAGCAGGCCAGTGTCTTAGGCCACTGGGGTTCTTTCTAATCAATATGACCAATTTGAACTGATGGAAGATTTTTGTTAAAATGTATAATGGCACTTACACATGGAATGAAACTAAGCATTTTTTTTAAAAATTTGTTCGCACTTCAATGCTAAGAAAGCTGGTTAGCAGAAAATGTTTTTGATCCATCAAACTCTGGGTTATGGACAAGGCACACTTCCAATGCACCACTGTATTTCAACCACCCCAGATGGGACTTGAACCCACAATTCCTGGCTTAGGAGGCCAGTGCCTTATCCATTAGGCCACTGGGGCACTGTTTACTTTTCACAACCAGTACGAACTGATAGAAGCAGCAAAAACAATGTGTAATGGATGGCACTGACACATGCCCATGAAATTCCGCTTTCTTATTTCTGTTGGCGGTTCATTTTTAAAAACAGACTGGTTAGCAGAGGATGGTTTCGATACATTGACCTCTGGGTTATGGGCCCAGCACACTTCCGCTGCGCCACTCTGCATTTAGCCACTTCAGAAAAGACTAGATCTCACAATCCATGGCTTAGGAGGCCAGTGTCTTAGGCCACTGGGGTTCTTTTTAATCAATATGACCAATTCGAACTGATGGAAGATTTTTTTTTTTAAATGTATAATGGCACTTACACATGGAATGAAACTACGCATTTTTTAAAATATTTGTTCGCACTTCAATGCTAAAAAAGCTGGTTAGCAGAAAAAGCGTTTGATCCATCAACCTCTGGGTTACGTGCCCAGCACACTTCCGCTGCGCCACTCTGCTTTTAGCCACTTCAGAAAAGACTAGATCTCACAATCCATGGCTTAGGAGGCCAGTGTCTTAGGCCACTGGGGTTCTTTGTAATCAATATGACCAATTCGAACTGATGGAAGATTTTTAAAATGTATAATGGCACTTACACATGGAATGAAACTACGCATTTTTTAAAATATTTGTTCGCACTTCAATGCTAAAAAAGCTGGTTAGCAGAAAAAGCGTTTGATCCATCAACCTCTGGGCTACGGGCCCAGCACACTTCCGCTGCGCCACTCTGCATTTAGCCACTTCAGAAAAGACTAGATCTCACAATCCATAGCTTAGGAGGCCAGTGTCTTAGGCCACTGGGGTTCTTTGTAATCAATATGACCAATACGACCTGATGGAAGAGGTAAAAAATGTATAATGGCACTTACACATGGAATGAAACTACGCATTTTTTAAAATATTTGTTCGCACTTCAATGCTAAAAAAGCTGGTTAGCAGAAAAAGCGTTTGATCCATCAACCTCTGGGCTACAGGCCCAGCACACTTCCGCTGCGCCACTCTGCATTTAGCCACTTCAGAAAAGACTAGATCTCACAATCCATAGCTTAGGAGGCCAGTGTCTTAGGCCACTGGGGTTCTTTGTAATCAATATGACCAATACGACCTGATGGAAGAGGTAAAAAAATGTATAATGGCACTTACACATGGAATGAAACTACGCATTTTTTTAAATATTTGTTTGCATTTCAATGCTAAAAAAGCTGGTTAGCAATGTTTCAACCACCCCAGATGGGACTTGAACCCACAATTCCTGGCTTAGGAGGCCAGTGCCTTATCCATTAGGCCACTGGGGCACTGTTTACTTTTCACAACCAGTACGAACTGATAGAAGCAGCAAAAACAATGTGTAATGGATGGCACTGACACATGCCCATGAAATTCCGCTTTCTTATTTCTGTTAGCGGTTCATTTTTAAAAACAGACTGGTTAGCAGAGGATGGTTTCGATACATTGACCTCTGGGTTATGGGCCCAGCACACATCCGCTGCGCCACTCTGCTTTTAGCCACTTCAGAAAAGACTAAACCTCACAATCCATGGCTTAGGAGGCCAGTGTCTTAGGCCACTGGGGTTCTTTGTAATCAATATGACCAATACGTACTGATGGAAGATTTTAAAAAAAAATGTATAATGGCACTTACACATGGAATGAAACTGCGCATTTAAAAAAATATTTGTTCGCACTTCAATGCTAAAAAAAAGCTTGTTAGCAGAAAAAACTTTTGATCCATCAACCTCTGGGTTACGGTCCCAGCACACTTCCGCTGCGCCACTCTGCTCTTAGCCACTTCAGAAAAGACTAGATCTCACAATCCATGGCTTAGGAGGCCAGTGTCTTAGGCCACTGGGGTTCTTTGTAATCAATATGACCAATACGAACTGATGGAAGAGGTAAAAAAATGTATAATGGCACTTACACATGGAATGAAACTACGCATTTTTTAAAATATTTGTTCGCATTTCAATGCTAAAAAAGCTGGTTAGCAGAAAATGTTTTAGATCCATCAACCTCTGGGTTACGGGCCCAGCACACTTCCGCTGCGCCACTCTGCTTTTGGCCACTTCAGAAAAGACTAGATCTCACAATCCATGGCTTAGGAGGCCAGTGTCTTAGGCCACTGGGGTTCTTTGTAATCAATATGACCAATACGAACTGATGGAAGAGGTAAAAAAATGTATAATGGCACTTACACATGGAATGAAACTACGCATTTTTTAAAATATTTGTTCGCACTTCAATGCTAAAAAAGCTGGTTAGCAGAAAAAGCTTTTGATCCATCAACCTCTGGGTTACGGCCCAGCACACTTCCGCTGCGCCACTCTGCTTTTAGCCACTTCAGAAAAGACTAGATCTCACAATCCATGGCTTAGGAGGCCAGTGTCTTAGGCCACTGGGGTTCTTTGTAATCAATATGACCAATACGAACTGATGGAAGATTTAATGTAATAATGGCACTTACACATGGAATGAAACTACGCATTTTTTAAAATATTTGTTCGCACTTCAATGCTAAAAAAGCTGGTTAGCAGAAAAATTTTGATCCATCAACCTCTGGGTTACGGTCCCAGCACACTTCCGCTGCGCCACTCTGCTTTTAGCCACTTCAGAAAAGACTAAACCTCACAATCCATGGCTTAGGAGGCCAGTGTCTTAGGCCACTGGGGTTCTTTGTAATCAATATGACCAATACGAACTGATGGAAGAGGTAAAAAAATGTATAATGGCACTTACACATGGAATGAAACTACGCATTTTTAAAATATTTGTTCGCACTTCAATGCTAAAAAAGCTGGTTAGCAGAAAAAGCTTTTGATCCATCAACCTCTGGGTTACGGTCCCAGCACACTTCCGCTGCGCCACTCTGCTTTTAGCCACTTCAGAAAAGACTAGAACCTCACAATCCATGGCTTAGGAGGCCAGTGTCTTGGTTCTGGGGTTCTTTTAATCAATATGATTACGAACTGATGGAAGAGGTAAAAAAATATATATAATGGCACTTACACATTGAATGAAACTATGCATTTCAAAAAAAAATTGTTAGCACTTCAATGCTAAAAAAAGCTGGTTAGCAGAAAATGGTTTCGAGCCTTCGACCTTTGGGTTATGGGCCCAGCACACTTCCGCTGCGCCACTCTGCTGTTAGCCACTTCAGAAAAGACTAGATCTCACAATCCATGGCTTAGGAGGCCAGTGTCTTAGGCCACTGGGGTTCTTTGTAATCAATATGACCAATACGAACTGATGGAAGAGGTAAAAAAATGTATAATGGCACTTACACATGGAATGAAACTACGCATTTTTTAAAATATTTGTTCGCATTTCAATGCTAAAAAAGCTGGTTAGCAGAAAATGTTTTAGATCCATCAACCTCTGGGTTACGGGCCCAGCACACTTGAATGCCACCACTATTTTGGCCACCCCAGATGGGACTTGAACCCACACATTCCTGGCTTAGGAGGCCAGTGCCTTATCCATTAGGCCACTGGGGCACTGTTTACTTTTCACAACCAGTACGAACTGATAGAAGCAGCAAAAACAATGTGTAATGGATGGCACTGACACATGCCCATGAAATTCCGCTTTCTTATTTCTGTTAGCGGTTCATTTTTAAAAACAGACTGGTTAGCAGAGGATGGTTTCGATACATTGACCTCTGGGTTATGGGCCCAGCACACATCCGCTGCGCCACTCTGCTTTTAGCCACTTCAGAAAAGACTAAACCTCACAATCCATGGCTTAGGAGGCCAGTGTCTTAGGCCACTGGGGTTCTTTGTAATCAATATGACCAATACGAACTGATGGAAGAGTAAAAAAATGTATAATGGCACTTACACATGGAATGAAACTGCGCATTTTCTAAAACATTTGTTCGCACTTCAATGCTAAAAAAGCTGGTTAGCAGAAAATGTTTTAGATCCATCAACCTCTGGGTTACGGTCCCAGCACACATCCGCTGCGCCACTCTGCTTTTAGCCACTTCAGAAAAGACTAGATCTCACAATCCATGGCTTAGGAGGCCAGTGTCTTAGGCCACTGGGGTTCTTTGTAATCAATATGACCAATACGACCTGATGGAAGAGGTAAAAAAATGTATAATGGCACTTACACATGGAATGAAACTACGCATTTTTAAAATATTTGTTCGCACTTCAATGCTAAAAAAGCTGGTTAGCAGAAAAAGTTTTGATCCATCAACCTCTGGGTTACGGTCCCAGCACACTTCCGCTGCGCCACTCTGCTTTTAGCCACTTCAGAAAAGACTAGATCTCACAATCCATGGCTTAGGAGGCCAGTGTCTTAGGCCACTGGGGTTCTTTGTAATCAATATGACCAATACGAACTGATGGAAGAGGTAAAAAAATGTATAATGGCACTTACACATGGAATGAAACTGCATTTTCTAAAACATTTGTTCGCACTTCAATGCTAAAAAAGCTGGTTAGCAGAAAATGTTTTGATCCATCAACCTCTGGGTTACGGTCCCAGCACACTTCCGCTGCGCCACTCTGCTTTTAGCCACTTCAGAAAAGACTAAACCTCACAATCCATGGCTTAGGAGGCCAGTGTCTTAGGCCACTGGGGTTCTTTGTAATCAATATGACCAATACGAACTGATGGAAGAGGTAAAAAAATGTATAATGGCACTTACACATGGAATGAAACTGCGCATTTTTAAAATATTTGTTCGCACTTCAATGCTAAAAAAGCTGGTTAGCAGAAAAATTTTGATCCATCAACCTCTGGGTTGGGTCCCAGCACACTTCCGCTGCGCCACTCTGCTTTTAGCCACTTCAGAAAAGACTAAACCTCACAATCCATGGCTTAGGAGGCCAGTGTCTTAGGCCACTGGGGTTCTTTGTAATCAATATGACCAATACGAACTGATGGAAGAGGTAAAAAAATGTATAATGGCACTTACACATGGAATGAAACTGCGCATTTTCTAAAACATTTGTTCAATGCTAAAAAAGCTGGTTAGCAGAAAATGCTTTTGATCCATCGCACTTCAATGCTAAAAAAGCTTGTTAGCAGAAAAAGTTTTGATCCATCAACCTCTGGGTTACGGTCCCAGCACACTTCCGCTGCGCCACTCTGCTTTTAGCCACTTCAGAAAAGACTAAACCTCACAATCCATGGCTTAGGAGGCCAGTGTCTTAGGCCACTGGGGTTCTTTGTAATCAATATGACCAATACGAACTGATGGAAGAGGTAAAAAAATGTATAATGGCACTTACACATGGAATGAAACTGCGCATTTTCTAAAACATTTGTTCGCACTTCAATGCTAAAAAAAGCTTGTTAGCAGAAAAAGCTTTTGATCCATCAACCTCTGGGTTACGGTCCCAGCACACTTCCGCTGCGCCACTCTGCTTTTAGCCACTTCAGAAAAGACTAGATCTCACAATCCATGGCTTAGGAGGCCAGTGTCTTAGGCCACTGGGGTTCTTTGTAATCAATATGACCAATACGAACTGATGGAAGAGGTAAAAAAATGTATAATGGCACTTACACATGGAATGAAACTGCGCATTTTCTAAAACATTTGTTTGCACTTCAATGCTAAAAAAAGCTGGTTAGCAGAAAAAGTTTTTGATCCATCAACCTCTGGGTTACGGGCCCAGCACACTTCCGCTGCGCCACTCTGCTTTTAGCCACTTCAGAAAAGACTAAACCTCACAATCCATGGCTTAGGAGGCCAGTGTCTTAGGCCACTGGGGTTCTTTGTAATCAATATGACCAATACGAACTGATGGAAGAGGTAAAAAAATGTATAATGGCACTTACACATGGAATGAAACTGCGCATTTTCTAAAACATTTGTTCGCACTTCAATGCTAAAAAAAGCTTGTTAGCAGAAAAAGCTTTTGATCCATCAACCTCTGGGTTACGGTCCCAGCACACTTCCGCTGCGCCACTCTGCTTTTAGCCACTTCAGAAAAGACTAGATCTCACAATCCATGGCTTAGGAGGCCAGTGTCTTAGGCCACTGGGGTTCTTTGTAATCAATATGACCAATACGACCTGATGGAAGAGGTAAAAAAATGTATAATGGCACTTACACATGGAATGAAACTGCGCATTTTCTAAAACATTTGTTCGCACTTCAATGCTAAAAAAAGCTTGTTAGCAGAAAAAGCTTTTGATCCATCAACCTCTGGGTTACGGTCCCAGCACACTTCCGCTGCGCCACTCTGCTTTTAGCCACTTCAGAAAAGACTAAACCTCACAATCCATGGCTTAGGAGGCCAGTGTCTTAGGCCACTGGGGTTCTTTGTAATCAATATGACCAATACGAACTGATGGAAGAGGTTTAGAAAAAAAATGTATAATGGCACTTACACATGGAATGAAACTGCGCATTTAAAAAAATATTTGTTCGCACTTCAATGCTAAAAAAAAGCTGGTTAGCAGAAAATGTTTTTGATCCATCAACCTCTGGGTTACGGGCCCAGCACACATCCGCTGCGCCACTCTGCTTTTAGCCACTTCAGAAAAGACTAAACCTCACCTCACAATCCATGGCTTAGGAGGCCAGTGTCTTAGGCCACTGGGGTTCTTTGTAATCAATATGACCAATACGAACTGATGGAAGAGGTAAAAAAAAAATGTATAATGGCACTTACACATGGAATGAAACTGCGCATTTTCTAAAACATTTGTTCGCACTTCAATGCTAAAAAAGCTTGTTAGCAGAAAAAGCTTTTGATCCATCAACCTCTGGGTTACGGTCCCAGCACACTTCCGCTGCGCCACTCTGCTTTTAGCCACTTCAGAAAAGACTAATCTCACAATCCATGGCTTAGGAGGCCAGTGTCTTAGGCCACTGGGGTTCTTTGTAATCAATATGACCAATACGAACTGATGGAAGAGGTAAAAAAATGTATAATGGCACTTACACATGGAATGAAACTGCGCATTTTCTAAAACATTTGTTCGCACTTCAATGCTAAAAAAAGCTTGTTAGCAGAAAAAGCTTTTGATCCATCAACCTCTGGGTTACGGTCCCAGCACACTTCCGCTGCGCCACTCTGCTTTTAGCCACTTCAGAAAAGACTAAACCTCACAAACCATGGCTTAGGAGGCCAGTGTCTTAGGCCACTGGGGTTCTTTGTAATCAATATGACCAATACGAACTGATGGAAGAGGTAAAAAAATGTATAATGGCACTTACACATGGAATGAAACTGCGCATTTAAAAAAATATTTGTTCGCACTTCAATGCTAAAAAAAAGCTTGTTAGCAGAAAAAACTTTTGATCCATCAACCTCTGGGTTACGGTCCCAGCACACTTCCGCTGCGCCACTCTGCTTTTAGCCACTTCAGAAAAGACTAGATCTCACAATCCATGGCTTAGGAGGCCAGTGTCTTAGGCCACTGGGGTTCTTTGTAATCAATATGACCAATACGAACTGATGGAAGAGGTAAAAAAATGTATAATGGCACTTACACATGGAATGAAACTACGCATTTTTTAAAATATTTGTTCACATTTCAATGCTAAAAAAGCTGGTTAGCAGAAAATGTTTTAGATCCATCAACCTCTGGGTTACGGTCCCAGCACACTTCCGCTGCGCCACTCTGCTTTTAGCCACTTCAGAAAAGACTAAACCTCACAATCCATGGCTTAGGAGGCCAGTGTCTTAGGCCACTGGGGTTCTTTGTAATCAATATGACCAATACGACCTGATGGAAGAGGTAAAAAAATGTATAATGGCACTTACACATGGAATGAAACTGCGCATTTTCTAAAACATTTGTTCGCACTTCAATGCTAAAAAAAAGCTGGTTAGCAGAAAAGGTTTTGATCCATCAACCTCTGGGTTACGGTCCCAGCACACTTCCGCTGCGCCACTCTGCTTTTAGCCACTTCAGAAAAGACTAAATCTCACAATCCATGGCTTAGGAGGCCAGTGTCTTAGGCCACTGGGGTTCTTTGTAATCAATATGACCAATACGAACTGATGGAAGAGGTAAAAAAATGTATAATGGCACTTACACATGGATGAAACTGCGCATTTTCTAAAACATTTGTTCGCACTTCAATGCTAAAAAAAGCTTGTTAGCAGAAAAAGCTTTTGATCCATCAACCTCTGGGTTACGGTCCCAGCACACTTCCGCTGCGCCACTCTGCTTTTAGCCACTTCAGAAAAGACTAAACCTCACAATCCATGGCTTAGGAGGCCAGTGTCTTAGGCCACTGGGGTTCTTTGTAATCAATATGACCAATACGAACTGATGGAAGAGGTAAAAAAATGTATAATGGCACTTACACATGGAATGAAACTGCGCATTTAAAAAAATATTTGTTCGCACTTCAATGCTAAAAAAGCTGGTTAGCAGAAAAAGTTTTTGATCCATCAACCTCTGGGTTACGGTCCCAGCACACTTCCGCTGCGCCACTCTGCTTTTAGCCACTTCAGAAAAGACTAAACCTCACAATCCATGGCTTAGGAGGCCAGTGTCTTAGGCCACTGGGGTTCTTTGTAATCAATATGACCCTACGAACTGATGGAAGAGGTAAAAAAATGTATAATGGCACTTACACATGGAATGAAACTACGCATTTTAAAAAAATATTTGTTCGCATTTCAATGCTAAAAAAGCTGGTTAGCAGAAAATGTTTTAGATCCATCAACCTCTGGGTTACGGGCCCAGCACACTTCCGCTGCGCCACTCTGCTTTTGGCCACTTCAGAAAAGACTAGATCTCACAATCCATGGCTTAGGAGGCCAGTGTCTTAGGCCACTGGGGCACTGTTTACTTTTCACAACCAGTACGAACTGATAGAAGCAGCAAAAACAATGTGTAATGGATGGCACTGACACATGCCCATGAAATTCCGCTTTCTTATTTCTGTTAGCGGTTCATTTTTAAAAACAGACTGGTTAGCAGAGGATGGTTTCGATACATTGACCTCTGGGTTATGGGCCCAGCACACATCCGCTGCGCCACTCTGCTTTTAGCCACTTCAGAAAAGACTAAACCTCACAATCCATGGCTTAGGAGGCCAGTGTCTTAGGCCACTGGGGTTCTTTGTAATCAATATGACCAATACGACCTGATGGAAGAGGTAAAAAAATGTATAATGGCACTTACACATGGAATGAAACTGCGCATTTTCTAAAACATTTGTTCGCACTTCAATGCTAAAAAAAGCTTGTTAGCAGAAAAAGCTTTTGATCCATCAACCTCTGGGTTACGGTCCCAGCACACTTCCGCTGCGCCACTCTGCTTTTAGCCACTTCAGAAAAGACTAAACCTCACAATCCATGGCTTAGGAGGCCAGTGTCTTAGGCCACTGGGGTTCTTTGTAATCAATATGACCAATACGAACTGATGGAAGAGGTAAAAAAATGTATAATGGCACTTACACATGGAATGAAACTGCGCATTTTCTAAAACATTTGTTCGCACTTCAATGCTAAAAAAAGCTTGTTAGCAGAAAAAGCTTTTGATCCATCAACCTCTGGGTTACGGTCCCAGCACACTTCCGCTGCACCACTCTGCTTTTAGCCACTTCAGAAAAGACTAAACCTCACAAACCATGGCTTAGGAGGCCAGTGTCTTAGGCCACTGGGGTTCTTTGTAATCAATATGACCAATACGAACTGATGGAAGAGGTAAAAAAATGTATAATGGCACTTACACATGGAATGAAACTGCGCATTTTTAAAACATTTGTTCGCACTTCAATGCTAAAAAAAAGCTTGTTAGCAGAAAAAGCTTTTGATCCATCAACCTCTGGGTTACGGTCCCAGCACACTTCCGCTGCGCCACTCTGCTTTTAGCCACTTCAGAAAAGACTAAACCTCACAATCCATGGCTTAGGAGGCCAGTGTCTTAGGCCACTGGGGTTCTTTGTAATCAATATGACCAATACGAACTGATGGAAGAGGTAAAAAAATGTATAATGGCACTTACACATGGAATGAAACTACGCATTTTTTTAAATATTTGTTCGCATTTCAATGCTAAAAAAGCTGGTTAGCAAATGTTTTTTTGATCCATCAACCTCTGGGTTACGGTCCCAGCACACTTCCGCTGCGCCACTCTGCTTTTAGCCACTTCAGAAAAGACTAAACCTCACAATCCATGGCTTAGGAGGCCAGTGTCTTAGGCCACTGGGGTTCTTTGTAATCAATATGACCAATACGAACTGATGGAAGAGGTAAAAAAATGTATAATGGCACTTACACATGGAATGAAACTACGCATTTTTTAAAATATTTGTTCGCATTTCAATGCTAAAAAAGCTGGTTAGCAGAAAATGTTTTAGATCCATCAACCTCTGGGTTACGGGCCCAGCACACTTCCGCTGCGCCACTCTGCTTTTGGCCACTTCAGAAAAGACTAGATCTCACAATCCATGGCTTAGGAGGCCAGTGTCTTAGGCCACTGGGGCACTGTTTACTTTTCACAACCAGTACGAACTGATAGAAGCAGCAAAAACAATGTGTAATGGATGGCACTGACACATGCCCATGAAATCCGCTTTCTTATTTCTGTTAGCGGTTCATTTTTAAAAACAGACTGGTTAGCAGAGGATGGTTTCGATACATTGACCTCTGGGTTATGGGCCCAGCACACATCCGCTGCGCCACTCTGCTTTTAGCCACTTCAGAAAAGACTAAACCTCACAATCCATGGCTTAGGAGGCCAGTGTCTTAGGCCACTGGGGTTCTTTGTAATCAATATGACCAATACGAACTGATGGAAGAGGTAAAAAAATGTATAATGGCACTTACACATGGAATGAAACTGCGCATTTTCTAAAACATTTGTTCGCACTTCAATGCTAAAAAAAGCTTGTTAGCAGAAAAAGCTTTTGATCCATCAACCTCTGGGTTACGGTCCCAGCACACTTCCGCTGCGCCACTCTGCTTTTAGCCACTTCAGAAAAGACTAGATCTCACAATCCATGGCTTAGGAGGCCAGTGTCTTAGGCCACTGGGGTTCTTTGTAATCAATATGACCAATACGAACTGATGGAAGAGGTAAAAAAATGTATAATGGCACTTACACATGGAATGAAACTGCGCATTTTCTAAAACATTTGTTCGCACTTCAATGCTAAAAAAAGCTTGTTAGCAGAAAAAGCTTTTGATCCATCAACCTCTGGGTTACGGTCCCAGCACACTTCCGCTGCGCCACTCTGCTTTTAGCCACTTCAGAAAAGACTAAACCTCACAATCCATGGCTTAGGAGGCCAGTGTCTTAGGCCACTGGGGTTCTTTGTAATCAATATGACCAATACGAACTGATGGAAGAGGTAAAAAAATGTATAATGGCACTTACACATGGAATGAAACTGCGCATTTTCTAAAACATTTGTTCGCACTTCAATGCTAAAAAAAGCTTGTTAGCAGAAAAAGCTTTTGATCCATCAACCTCTGGGTTACGGTCCCAGCACACTTCCGCTGCGCCACTCTGCTTTTAGCCACTTCAGAAAAGACTAAACCTCACAATCCATGGCTTAGGAGGCCAGTGTCTTAGGCCACTGGGGTTCTTTGTAATCAATATGACCAATACGAACTGATGGAAGAGGTAAAAAAATGTATAATGGCACTGACACATGGAATGAAACTGCGCATTTAAAAAAATATTTGTTCGCACTTCAATGCTAAAAAAAGCTTGTTAGCAGAAAAAGCTTTTGATCCATCAACCTCTGGGTTACGGTCCCAGCACACTTCCGCTGCGCCACTCTGCTTTTAGCCACTTCAGAAAAGACTAAACCTCACAATCCATGGCTTAGGAGGCCAGTGTCTTAGGCCACTGGGGTTCTTTGTAATCAATATGACCAATACGAACTGATGGAAGAGGTAAAAAAATGTATAATGGCACTTACACATGGAATGAAACTACGCATTTATAAAAAAAAGTTTGTTCGCACTTCAATGCTAAAAAAAGCTGATTAGCAGAGAATGTTTTCGATCCATTGACCTCTGGGTTATGGGCCCAGCACACTTCCGCTGCGCCCACTCTCTTTTGGCCACTTCAGAAAAGACTAGATCTCACAATCCATGGCTTAGGAGGCCAGTGTCTTAGGCCACTGGGGCACTGTTTACTTTTCACAACCAGTACGAACTGATAGAAGCAGCAAAAACAATGTGTAATGGATGGCACTGACACATGCCCATGAAATTCCGCTTTCTTATTTCTGTTAGCGGTTCATTTTTAAAAACAGACTGGTTAGCAGAGGATGGTTTCGATACATTGACCTCTGGGTTATGGGCCCAGCACACATCCGCTGCGCCACTCTGCTTTTAGCCACTTCAGAAAAGACTAAACCTCACAATCCATGGCTTAGGAGGCCAGTGTCTTAGGCCACTGGGGTTCTTTGTAATCAATATGACCAATACGACCTGATGGAAGAGGTAAAAAAATGTATAATGGCACTTACACATGGAATGAAACTGCGCATTTTCTAAAACATTTGTTCACATTTCAATGCTAAAAAAGCTTGTTAGCAGAAAAAGCTTTTGATCCATCAACCTCTGGGTTACGGTCCCAGCACACTTCCGCTGCGCCACTCTGCTTTTAGCCACTTCAGAAAAGACTAAATCTCACAATCCATGGCTTAGGAGGCCAGTGTCTTAGGCCACTGGGGTTCTTTGTAATCAATATGACCAATACAAACTGATGGAAGAGGTAAAAAAATGTATAATGGCACTTACACATGGAATGAAACTGCGCATTTTCTAAAACATTTGTTCGCACTTCAATGCTAAAAAAAGCTTGTTAGCAGAAAAAGCTTTTGATCCATCAACCTCTGGGTTACGGTCCCAGCACACTTCCGCTGCGCCACTCTGCTTTTAGCCACTTCAGAAAAGACTAAACCTCACAATCCATGGCTTAGGAGGCCAGTGTCTTAGGCCACTGGGGTTCTTTGTAATCAATATGACCAATACGAACTGATGGAAGAGGTAAAAAAATGTATAATGGCACTTACACATGGAATGAAACTGCGCATTTTTAAATTTGTTCGCACTTCAATGCTAAAAAAGCTGGTTAGCAGAAAATGTTTTAGATCCATCAACTTCTGGGTTACGGTCCCAGCACACTTCCGCTGCGCCACTCTGCTTTTTGCCACTTCAGAAAAGACTAAACCTCACAAACCATGGCTTAGGAGGCCAGTGTCTTAGGCCATTGGGGTTCTTTGTAATCAATATGACCAATACGAACTGATGGAAGAGGTAAAAAAATGTATAATGGCACTTACACATGGAATGAAACTGCGCATTTTCTAAAATATTTGTTCACATTTCAATGCTAAAAAAGCTGGTTAGCAGAAAATGTTTTAGATCCATCAACTTCTGGGTTACGGTCCCAGCACACTTCCGCTGCGCCACTCTGCTTTTAGCCACTTCAGAAAAGACTAGATCTCACAATCCATGGCTTAGGAGGCCAGTGTCTTAGGCCACTGGGGTTCTTTGTAATCAATATGACCAATACGAACTGATGGAAGTAAAAAAAAATGTATAATGGCACTTACACATGGAATGAAACTGCGCATTTTCTAAAACATTTGTTCGCACTTCAATGCTAAAAAAAGCTTGTTAGCAGAAAAAGCTTTTGATCCATCAACCTCTGGGTTACGGTCCCAGCACACTTCCGCTGCGCCACTCTGCTTTTAGCCACTTCAGAAAAGACTAAACCTCACAATCCATGGCTTAGGAGGCCAGTGTCTTAGGCCACTGGGGTTCTTTGTAATCAATATGACCAATACGAACTGATGGAAGAGGTAAAAAAATGTATAATGGCACTTACACATGGAATGAAACTGCGCATTTTCTAAAACATTTGTTCGCACTTCAATGCTAAAAAAAGCTTGTTAGCAGAAAAAGCTTTTGATCCATCAACCTCTGGGTTACGGTCCCAGCACACTTCCGCTGCGCCACTCTGCTTTTAGCCACTTCAGAAAAGACTAAATCTCACAATCCATGGCTTAGGAGGCCAGTGTCTTAGCCACTGGGGTTCTTTGTAATCAATATGACCAATACGAACTGATGGAAGAGGTAAAAAAATGTATAATGGCACTTACACATGGAATGAAACTGCGCATTTTTAAAATATTTGTTCGCATTTCAATGCTAAAAAAGCTGGTTAGCAGAAAAATGTTTTGATCCATCAACCTCTGGGTTACGGTCCCAGCACACTTCCGCTGCGCCACTCTGCTTTTAGCCACTTCAGAAAAGACTAGGTCTCACAATCCAAGGCTTAGGAGGCCAGTGTGTTAGGCCACTGGGGTTCTTTGTAATCAATATGACCAATACGAACTGATGGAAGATTTTTTTTTAAATGTGTAATGGCACTTACACATAGAATGAAACTACGCATTTTCAAAAATATTTGTTCGCACATCAATGCTAAAAAAGCTGGTTAGCAGAAAATGTTTCTGATCCATCAATCTCTGGGTTATGTGCCCAGCACGCATCCGCTGCACCACTCTGCTTTTAGCCACTTCAGAAAACACTAAACCTCACAATCCATGGCTTAGGAGGCCAGTGTGTTAGGCCACTGGGGTTCTTTGTAATCAATATGACCAATACGAACTGATGGAAGAGGTATAAAAAAAAATGTAATGGCACATACACATGCCCATTAAACTCCGCATTATTTTACATTTATGTTTGCACTTCAATGCTAAAAAAAGCTGGTTAGCAGAAAATGGTTTCGAGCCTTCGACCTTTGGGTTATCGGTCCAGCACACTTCCGCTGCACCACTCTGCTTTTAGCCACTTCAGAAAAGACTAAACCTCACAATCCATGGCTTAGGAGGCCAGTGTCAGGCCACAATCCAGACTGAATGGTTTCTTTGTAATCAGCATGCGCCATGCTTTCAGCCATTTCAGAAAAGACTAGATCTCACAATCCATCACGGTGTCTTAGGCCACTGGGGTTCTTTGTAATCAATATGACCAATACAAACTGATGGAAGAGGTAAAAAAATGTATAATGGCACTTACACATGGAATGAAACTACGCATTTTTTAAAATATTTGTTCACATTTCAATGCTAAAAAAGCTGGTTAGCAGAAAATGTTTTAGATCCATCAACCTCTGGGTTACGTACCCAGCACAATTTGAATGCGCCACTATGTTTCAACCACCCCAGATGGGACTTGAACCCACAATTCCTGGCTTAGGAGGCCAGTGCCTTATCCATTAGGCCACTGGGGCACTGTTTACTTTTCACAACCAGTACGAACTGATAGAAGCAGCAAAAACAATGTGTAATGGATGGCACTGACACATGCCCATGAAATTCCGCTTTCTTATTTCTGTTAGCGGTTCATTTTTAAAAACAGACTGGTTAGCAGAGGATGGTTTCGATACATTGACCTCTGGGTTATGGGCCCAGCACACATCCGCTGCGCCACTCTGCTTTTAGCCACTTCAGAAAAGACTAAACCTCACAATCCATGGCTTAGGAGGCCAGTGTCTTAGGCCACTGGGGTTCTTTGTAATCAATATGACCAATACGAACTGATGGAAGAGGTAAAAAAATGTATAATGGCACTTACACATGGAATGAAACTGCGCATTTTCTAAAACATTTGTTCGCACTTCAATGCTAAAAAAAGCTTGTTAGCAGAAAAAGCTTTTGATCCATCAACCTCTGGGTTACGGTCCCAGCACACTTCCGCTGCGCCACTCTGCTTTTAGCCACTTCAGAAAAGACTAAACCTCACAATCCATGGCTTAGGAGGCCAGTGTCTTAGGCCACTGGGGTTCTTTGTAATCAATATGACCAATACGAACTGATGGAAGAGGTAAAAAAATGTATAATGGCACTTACACATGGAATGAAACTGCGCATTTTTAAAATATTTGTTCGCACTTCAATGCTAAAAAAGAGTTAGCAGCAAAAAGTTTTTGATCCATCAACCTCTGGGTTACGGTCCCAGCACACTTCCGCTGCGCCACTCTGCTTTTAGCCACTTCAGAAAAGACTAGACCTCACAATCCATGGCTTAGGAGGCCAGTGTCTTAGGCCACTGGGGTTCTTTGTAATCAATATGACCAATACGAACTGATGGAAGAGGTAAAAAAATGTATAATGGCACTTACACATGGAATGAAAACTGCGCATTTTCTAAAATATTTGTTCGCATTTCAATGCTAAAAAAGCTGGTTAGCAGAAAAAGTTTTTGATCCATCAACCTCTGGGTTACGGTCCCAGCACACTTCCGCTGCGCCACTCTGCTTTTAGCCACTTCAGAAAAGACTAAACCTCACAATCCATGGCTTAGGAGGCCAGTGTCTTAGGCCACTGGGGTTCTTTGTAATCAATATGACCAATACGAACTGATGGAAGAGGTAAAAAAATGTATAATGGCACTTACACATGGAATGAAACTGCGCATTTAAAAAAATATTTGTTCGAACTTGTTAGCAGAGGATGGGTTCGATACATTGACCTCTGGGTTACGGTCCCAGCACACATCCGCTGCGCCACTCTGCTTTTAGCCACTTCAGAAAAGACTAGATCTCACAATCCATGGCTTAGGAGGCCAGTGTCTTAGGCCACTGGGGTTCTTTGTAATCAATATGACCAATACGAACTGATGGAAGAGGTAAAAAAATGTATAATGGCACTTACACATGGAATGAAACTGCGCATTTTTTAAAACATTTGTTCGCACTTCAATGCTAAAAAAGCTGGTTAGCAGAAAAAGTTTTTGATCCATCAACCTCTGGGTTACGGTCCCAGCACACTTCCGCTGCGCCACTCTGCTTTTAGCCACTTCAGAAAAGACTAAACCTCACAATCCATGGCTTAGGAGGCAAGTGTCTTAGGCCACTGGGGTTCTTTGTAATCAATATGACCAATACGAACTGATGGAAGAGGTAAAAAAATGTATAATGGCACTTACACATGGAATGAAACTGCGCATTTTCTAAAACATTTGTTCGCACTTCAATGCTAAAAAAGCTGGTTAGCAGAAAAAGCTTTTGATCCATCAACCTCTGGGTTACGGTCCCAGCACACTTCCGCTGCGCCACTCTGCTTTTAGCCACTTCAGAAAAGACTAAACCTCACAATCCATGGCTTAGGAGGCCAGTGTCTTAGGCCACTGGGGTTCTTTGTAATCAATATGACCAATACGAACTGATGGAAGAGGTAAAAAAATGTATAATGGCACTTACACATGGAATGAAACTGCGCATTTTCTAAAACATTTGTTCGCACTTCAATGCTAAAAAAAGCTTGTTAGCAGAAAAAGCTTTTGATCCATCAACCTCTGGGTTACGGTCCCAGCACACTTCCGCTGCGCCACTCTGCTTTTAGCCACTTCAGAAAAGACTAAACCTCACAATCCATGGCTTAGGAGGCCAGTGTCTTAGGCCACTGGGGTTCTTTGTAATCAATATGACCAATACGAACTGATGGAAGAGGTAAAAAAATGTATAATGGCACTTACACATGGAATGAAACTGCGCATTTTCTAAAACATTTGTTCGCACTTCAATGCTAAAAAAAGCTTGTTAGCAGAAAAAGCTTTTGATCCATCAACCTCTGGGTTACGGTCCCAGCACACTTCCGCTGCGCCACTCTGCTTTTAGCCACTTCAGAAAAGACTAGATCTCACAATCCATGGCTTAGGAGGCCAGTGTCTTAGGCCACTGGGGTTCTTTGTAATCAATATGACCAATACGACCTGATGGAAGAGGTAAAAAAATGTATAATGGCACTTACACATGGAATGAAACTGCGCATTTTCTAAAATATTTGTTCACATTTCAATGCTAAAAAAGCTGGTTAGCAGAAAATGTTTTAGATCCATCAACCTCTGGGTTACGGTCCCAGCACACTTCCGCTGCGCCACTCTGCTTTTAGCCACTTCAGAAAAGACTAAACCTCACAATCCATGGCTTAGGAGGCCAGTGTCTTAGGCCACTGGGGTTCTTTGTAATCAATATGACCAATACGAACTGATGGAAGAGGTAAAAAAATGTATAATGGCACTTACACATGGAATGAAACTGCGCATTTAAAAAAATATTTGTTCGAACTTCAATGCTAAAAAAAGCTGGATAGCAGAAAAAGTTTTTGATCCATCAACCTCTGGGTTACGGGCCCAGCACACTTCCGCTGCGCCACTCTGCTTTTAGCCACTTCAGAAAAGACTAAACCTCACAATCCATGGCTTAGGAGGCCAGTGTCTTAGGCCACTGGGGTTCTTTGTAATCAATATGACCAATACGAACTGATGGAAGAGGTAAAAAAATGTATAATGGCACTTACACATGGAATGAAACTGCGCATTTTCTAAAACATTTGTTCGCACTTCAATGCTAAAAAAAGCTTGTTAGCAGAAAAAGCTTTTGATCCATCAACCTCTGGGTTACGGTCCCAGCACACTTCCGCTGCGCCACTCTGCTTTTAGCCACTTCAGAAAAGACTAAACCTCACAATCCATGGCTTAGGAGGCCAGTGTCTTAGGCCACTGGGGTTCTTTGTAATCAATATGACCAATACGAACTGATGGAAGAGGTAAAAAAATGTATAATGGCACTTACACATGGAATGAAACTGCGCATTTTCTAAAACATTTGTTCGCACTTCAATGCTAAAAAAAGCTTGTTAGCAGAAAAAGCTTTTGATCCATCAACCTCTGGGTTACGGTCCCAGCACACTTCCGCTGCGCCACTCTGCTTTTAGCCACTTCAGAAAAGACTAAACCTCACAATCCATGGCTTAGGAGGCCAGTGTCTTAGGCCACTGGGGTTCTTTGTAATCAATATGACCAATACGAACTGATGGAAGAGGTAAAAAAATGTATAATGGCACTTACACATGGAATGAAACTGATTTTAAAAAAATATTTGTTCGCACTTCAATGCTAAAAAAGCTGGTTAGCAGAAAATGTTTTGATCCATCAACCTCTGGGTTACGGTCCCAGCACACTTCCGCTGCGCCACTCTGCTTTTAGCCACTTCAGAAAAGACTAGATCTCACAATCCATGGCTTAGGAGGCCAGTGTCTTAGGCCACTGGGGTTCTTTGTAATCAATATGACCAATACGAACTGATGGAAGAGGTAAAAAAATGTATAATGGCACTTACACATGGAATGAAACTACGCATTTTTAAAATATTTGGCATTTCAATGCACTGGTTAGGAAAATGTTTTGAAACATTTGAATGCATTTTTTAAAATATTTGTTCGCATTTCAATGCTAAAAAAGCTGGTTAGCAGAAAATGTTTTAGATCCATCAACCTCTGGGTTACGGTCCCAGCACACTTCCGCTGCGCCACTCTGCTTTTAGCCACTTCAGAAAAGACTAAACCTCACAATCCATGGCTTAGGAGGCCAGTGTCTTAGGCCACTGGGGTTCTTTGTAATCAATATGACCAATACGAACTGATGGAAGAGGTAAAAAAATGTATAATGGCACTTACACATGGAATGAAACTGCGCATTTTCTAAAACATTTGTTCGCACTTCAATGCTAAAAAAAGCTTGTTAGCAGAAAAAGCTTTTGATCCATCAACCTCTGGGTTACGGTCCCAGCACACTTCCGCTGCGCCACTCTGCTTTTAGCCACTTCAGAAAAGACTAAACCTCACAATCCATGGCTTAGGAGGCCAGTGTCTTAGGCCACTGGGGTTCTTTGTAATCAATATGACCAATACGACCTGATGGAAGAGGTAAAAAAATGTATAATGGCACTTACACATGGAATGAAACTGCGCATTTTCTAAAACATTTGTTCGCACTTCAATGCTAAAAAAAGCTTGTTAGCAGAAAAAGCTTTTGATCCATCAACCTCTGGGTTACGGTCCCAGCACACTTCCGCTGCGCCACTCTGCTTTTAGCCACTTCAGAAAAGACTAGATCTCACAATCCATGGCTTAGGAGGCCAGTGTCTTAGGCCACTGGGGTTCTTTGTAATCAATATGACCAATACGACCTGATGGAAGAGGTAAAAAAATGTATAATGGCACTTACACATGGAATGAAACTGCGCATTTTCTAAAATATTTGTTCACATTTCAATGCTAAAAAAGCTGGTTAGCAGAAAATGTTTTAGATCCATCAACTTCTGGGTTACGGTCCCAGCACACTTCCGCTGCGCCACTCTGCTTTTTGCCACTTCAGAAAAGACTAAACCTCACAAACCATGGCTTAGGAGGCCAGTGTCTTAGGCCATTGGGGTTCTTTGTAATCAATATGACCAATACGAACTGATGGAAGAGGTAAAAAAATGTATAATGGCACTTACACATGGAATGAAACTGCGCATTTAAAAAAATATTTGTTCGCACTTCAATGCTAAAAAAGCTGGTTAGCAGAAAATGTTTTAGATCCATCAACCTCTGGGTTACGGGCCCAGCACACTTCCGCTGCGCCACTCTGCTTTTGGCCACTTCAGAAAAGACTAGATCTCACAATCCATGGCTTAGGAGGCCAGTGTCTTAGGCCACTGGGGCACTGTTTACTTTTCACAACCAGTACGAACTGATAGAAGCAGCAAAAACAATGTGTAATGGATGGCACTGACACATGCCCATGAAATTCCGCTTTCTTATTTCTGTTAGCGGTTCATTTTTAAAAACAGACTGGTTAGCAGAGGATGGTTTCGATACATTGACCTCTGGGTTATGGGCCCAGCACACATCCGCTGCGCCACTCTGCTTTTAGCCACTTCAGAAAAGACTAAACCTCACAATCCATGGCTTAGGAGGCCAGTGTCTTAGGCCACTGGGGTTCTTTGTAATCAATATGACCAATACGACCTGATGGAAGAGGTAAAAAAATGTATAATGGCACTTACACATGGAATGAAACTGCGCATTTTCTAAAACATTTGTTCGCACTTCAATGCTAAAAAAAAGCTTGTTAGCAGAAAAAGCTTGATCCATCAACCTCTGGGTTACGGTCCCAGCACACTTCCGCTGCGCCACTCTGCTTTCAGCCACTTCAGAAAAGACTAAACCTCACAATCCATGGCTTAGGAGGCCAGTGTCTTAGGCCACTGGGGTTCTTTGTAATCAATATGACCAATACGAACTGATGGAAGAGGTAAAAAAAAATGTATAATGCCACTTACACATGGAATGAAACTGCGCATTTTCTAAAACATTTGTTCGCACTTCAATGCTAAAAAAAGCTTGTTAGCAGAAAAAGCTTTTGATCCATCAACCTCTGGGTTACGGTCCCAGCACACTTCCGCTGCGCCACTCTGCTTTTAGCCACTTCAGAAAAGACTAAACCTCACAATCCATGGCTTAGGAGGCCAGTGTCTTAGGCCACTGGGGTTCTTTGTAATCAATATGACCAATACAAACTGATGGAAGAGTAAAAAAAAAAATGTATAATGGCACTTACACATGGAATGAAACTGCGCATTTTCTAAATATTTGTTCGCACTTCAATGCTAAAAAAGCTTGTTAGCAGAAAAAGTTTTTGATCCATCAACCTCTGGGTTACGGTCCCAGCACACTTCCGCTGCGCCACTCTGCTTTTAGCCACTTCAGAAAAGACTAAACCTCACAATCCATGGCTTAGGAGGCCAGTGTCTTAGGCCACTGGGGTTCTTTGTAATCAATATGACCAATACGAACTGATGGAAGAGGTAAAAAAATGTATAATGGCACTTACACATGGAATGAAACTGCGCATTTTCTAAAATATTTGTTCGCACTTCAATGCTAAAAAAGCTGGTTAGCAGAAAAATGTTTTGATCCATCAACCTCTGGGTTACGGTCCCAGCACACTTCCGCTGCGCCACTCTGCTTTTAGCCACTTCAGAAAAGACTAAACCTCACAATCCATGGCTTAGGAGGCCAGTGTCTTAGGCCACTGGGGTTCTTTGTAATCAATATGACCAATACGAACTGATGGAAGAGGTAATATGACCAATACGAACTGATGGAAGAGGTAATGTATAATGGCACTTACACATGGAATGAAACTACGCATTTTAAAATATTTGTTCGCATTTCAATGCTAAAAAAGCTGGTTAGCAGAAAATGTTTTAGATCCATCAACCTCTGGGTTACGGGCCCAGCACACTTCCGCTGCGCCACTCTGCTTTTGGCCACTTCAGAAAAGACTAGATCTCACAATCCATGGCTTAGGAGGCCAGTGTCTTAGGCCACTGGGGCACTGTTTACTTTTCACAACCAGTACGAACTGATAGAAGCAGCAAAAACAATGTGTAATGGATGGCACTGACACATGCCCATGAAATTCCGCTTTCTTATTTCTGTTAGCGGTTCATTTTTAAAAACAGACTGGTTAGCAGAGGATGGTTTCGATACATTGACCTCTGGGTTATGGGCCCAGCACACATCCGCTGCGCCACTCTGCTTTTAGCCACTTCAGAAAAGACTAAACCTCACAATCCATGGCTTAGGAGGCCAGTGTCTTAGGCCACTGGGGTTCTTTGTAATCAATATGACCAATACGAACTGATGGAAGAGGTAAAAAAAAATGTATAATGGCACTTACACATGGAATGAAACTGCGCATTTTCTAAAACATTTGTTCGCACTTCAATGCTAAAAAAGCTTGTTAGCAGAAAAAGTTTTGATCCATCAACCTCTGGGTTACGGTCCCAGCACACTTCCGCTGCGCCACTCTGCTTTTAGCCACCAGAAAAGACTAAACCTCACAATCCATGGCTTAGGAGGCCAGTGTCTTAGGCCACTGGGGTTCTTTGTAATCAATATGACCAATACGAACTGATGGAAGAGGTAAAAAAATGTATAATGGCACTTACACATGGAATGAAACTGCGCATTTTTAAAACATTTGTTCGCACTTCAATGCTAAAAAAGCTGGTTAGCAGAAAAAGCTTTTGATCCATCAACCTCTGGGTTACGGTCCCAGCACACTTCCGCTGCGCCACTCTGCTTTTAGCCACTTCAGAAAAGACTAAACCTCACAATCCATGGCTTAGGAGGCCAGTGTCTTAGGCCACTGGGGTTCTTTGTAATCAATATGACCAATACGAACTGATGGAAGAGGTAAAAAAATGTATAATGGCACTTACACATGGAATGAAACTGCGCATTTAAAAAAATATTTGTTCGCACTTCAATGCTAAAAAAGCTGGTTAGCAGAAAAGTTTTTGATCCATCAACCTCTGGGTTACGGTCCCAGCACACTTCCGCTGCGCCACTCTGCTTTTAGCCACTTCAGAAAAGACTAAACCTCACAATCCATGGCTTAGGAGGCCAGTGTCTTAGGCCACTGGGGTTCTTTGTAATCAATATGACCAATACGAACTGATGGAAGAGGTAAAAAAATGTATAATGGCACTTACACATGGAATGAAACTACGCATTTTTTAAAATATTTGTTCGCATTTCAATGCTAAAAAAGCTGGTTAGCAGAAAATGTTTTAGATCCATCAACCTCTGGGTTACGGGCCCAGCACACTTCCGCTGCGCCACTCTGCTTTTGGCCACTTCAGAAAAGACTAGATCTCACAATCCATGGCTTAGGAGGCCAGTGTCTTAGGCCACTGGGGCACTGTTTACTTTTCACAACCAGTACGAACTGATAGAAGCAGCAAAAACAATGTGTAATGGATGGCACTGACACATGCCCATGAAATTCCGCTTTCTTATTTCTGTTCATTTTTAAAAACAGACTGGTTGGCAGAGGATGGTTTCGATACATTGACCTCTGGGGTATGGGCCCAGCACACATCCGCTGCGCCACTCTTCTTTTAGCCACTTCAGAAAAGACTAAACCTCACAATCCATGGCTTAGGAGGCCAGTGTCTTAGGCCACTGGGGTTCTTTGTAATCAATATGACCAATACGACCTGATGGAAGAGGTAAAAAAATGTATAATGGCACTTACACATGGAATGAAACTGCGCATTTTCTAAAACATTTGTTCGCACTTCAATGCTAAAAAAAGCTTGTTAGCAGAAAAAGCTTTTGATCCATCAACCTCTGGGTTACGGTCCCAGCACACTTCCGCTGCGCCACTCTGCTTTTAGCCACTTCAGAAAAGACTAAACCTCACAATCCATGGCTTAGGAGGCCAGTGTCTTAGGCCACTGGGGTTCTTTGTAATCAATATGACCAATACGAACTGATGGAAGAGGTAAAAAAATGTATAATGGCACTTACACATGGAATGAAACTGCGCATTTTCTAAAACATTTGTTCGCACTTCAATGCTAAAAAAGCTGTTAGCAGAAAAGTTTTGATCCATCAACCTCTGGGTTACGGTCCCAGCACACTTCCGCTGCGCCACTCTGCTTTTAGCCACTTCAGAAAAGACTAAACCTCACAATCCATGGCTTAGGAGGCCAGTGTCTTAGGCCACTGGGGTTCTTTGTAATCAATATGACCAATACGAACTGATGGAAGAGGTAAAAAAATGTATAATGGCACTTACACATGGAATGAAACTGCGCATTTTTAAAATATTTGTTCGCATTTCAATGCTAAAAAAGCTGGTTAGCAGAAAATGTTTTGATCCATCAACCTCTGGGTTACGGTCCCAGCACACTTCCGCTGCACCACTCTGCTTTTAGCCACTTCAGAAAAGACTAAACCTCACAAACCATGGCTTAGGAGGCCAGTGTCTTAGGCCACTGGGGTTCTTTGTAATCAATATGACCAATACGAACTGATGGAAGAGGTAAAAAAATGTATAATGGCACTTACACATGGAATGAAACTGCGCATTTAAAAAAATATTTGTTCGCACTTCAATGCTAAAAAAAAGCTTGTTAGAAGAAAAAACTTTTGATCCATCAACCTCTGGGTTACGGTCCCAGCACACTTCCGCTGCGCCACTCTGCTCTTAGCCACTTCAGAAAAGACTAGATCTCACAATCCATGGCTTAGGAGGCCAGTGTCTTAGGCCACTGGGGTTCTTTGTAATCAATATGACCAATACGAACTGATGGAAGAGGTAAAAAAATGTATAATGGCACTTACACATGGAATGAAACTGCGCATTTTTTAAAATATTTGTTCGCATTTCAATGCTAAAAAAGCTTGTTAGCAGAAAAAGCTTTTGATCCATCAACCTCTGGGTTACGGTCCCAGCACACTTCCGCTGCACCACTCTGCTTTTAGCCACTTCAGAAAAGACTAAACCTCACAAACCATGGCTTAGGAGGCCAGTGTCTTAGGCCACTGGGGTTCTTTGTAATCAATATGACCAATACGAACTGATGGAAGAGGTAAAAAAATGTATAATGGCACTTACACATGGAATGAAACTGCGCATTTTTAAAATATTTGTTCGAACTTCAATGCTAAAAAAAGCTTGTTAGCAGAAAAAGCTTTTGATCCATCAACCTCTGGGTTACGGTCCCAGCACACTTCCGCTGCGCCACTCTGCTTTTAGCCACTTCAGAAAAGACTAAACCTCACAATCCATGGCTTAGGAGGCCAGTGTCTTAGGCCACTGGGGTTCTTTGTAATCAATATGACCAATACAAACTGATGGAAGAGGTAAAAAAATGTATAATGGCACTTACACATGGAATGAAACTACGCATTTTTTAAAATATTTGTTCACATTTCAATGCTAAAAAAGCTGGTTAGCAGAAAATGTTTTAGATCCATCAACCTCTGGGTTACGTACCCAGCACAATTTGAATGCGCCACTATGTTTCAACCACCCCAGATGGGACTTGAACCCACAATTCCTGGCTTAGGAGGCCAGTGTCTTAGGCCACTGGGGCACTGTTTAATTTTCACAACCAGTACGAACTGATAGAAGCAGCAAAAACAATGTGTAATGGATGGCACTGACACATGCCCATGAAATTCCGCTTTCTTATTTCTGTTAGCGGTTCATTTTTAAAAACAGACTGGTTAGCAGAGGATGGTTTCGATACATTGACCTCTGGGTTATGGGCCCAGCACACATCCGCTGCGCCACTCTGCTTTTAGCCACTTCAGAAAAGACTAAACCTCACAATCCATGGCTTAGGAGGCCAGTGTCTTAGGCCACTGGGGTTCTTTGTAATCAATATGACCAATACGACCTGATGGAAGAGGTAAAAAAATGTATAATGGCACTTACACATGGAATGAAACTGCGCATTTTCTAAAACATTTGTTCGCACTTCAATGCTAAAAAAAGCTTGTTAGCAGAAAAAGCTTTTGATCCATCAACCTCTGGGTTACGGTCCCAGCACACTTCCGCTGCGCCACTCTGCTTTTAGCCACTTCAGAAAAGACTAAACCTCACAATCCATGGCTTAGGAGGCCAGTGTCTTAGGCCACTGGGGTTCTTTGTAATCAATATGACCAATACGAACTGATGGAAGAGGTAAAAAAATGTATAATGGCACTTACACATGGAATGAAACTACGCATTTTTTAAAATATTTGTTCACATTTCAATGCTAAAAAAGCTGGTTAGCAGAAAATGTTTTAGATCCATCAACCTCTGGGTTACGTACCCAGCACAATTTGAATGCGCCACTATGTTTCAACCACCCCAGATGGGACTTGAACCCACAATTCCTGGCTTAGGAGGCCAGTGCCTTATCCATTAGGCCACTGGGGCACTGTTTACTTTTCACAACCAGTACGAACTGATAGAAGCAGCGTAATGGATGGCACTGACAAATGCCCATGAAATTCCGCTTTCTTATTTCTGTTAGCGGTTCATTTTTAAAAACAGACTGGTTAGCAGAGGATGGGTTCGATACATTGACCTCTGGGGTATGGGCCCAGCACACATCCGCTGCGCCACTCTGCTTTTAGCCACTTCAGAAAAGACTAAACCTCACAATCCATGGCTTAGGAGGCCAGTGTCTTAGGCCACTGGGGTTCTTTGTAATCAATATGACCAATACGAACTGATGGAAGAGGTAAAAAAATGTATAATGGCACTTACACATGGAATGAAACTGCGCATTTAAAAAAATATTTGTTCGCACTTCAATGCTAAAAAAGCTGGTTAGCAGAAAATGTTTTAGATCCATCAACCTCTGGGTTACGGGCCCAGCACACTTCCGCTGCGCCACTCTGCTTTTGGCCACTTCAGAAAAGACTAGATCTCACAATCCATGGCTTAGGAGGCCAGTGCCTGGCTTAGGAGGCCAGTGCCTTAGGCCAGTGTACTTCGCTGCGCCACTCTTAGGCCACTGGGGCACTGTTTACTTTTCACAACCAGTACGAACTGATAGAAGCAGCAAAAACAATGTGTAATGGATGGCACTGACACATGCCCATGAAATTCCGCTTTCTTATTTCTGTTAGCGGTTCATTTTTAAAAACAGACTGGTTAGCAGAGGATGGTTTCGATACATTGACCTCTGGGTTATGGGCCCAGCACACATCCGCTGCGCCACTCTGCTTTTAGCCACTTCAGAAAAGACTAAACCTCACAATCCATGGCTTAGGAGGCCAGTGTCTTAGGCCACTGGGGTTCTTTGTAATCAATATGACCAATACGACCTGATGGAAGAGGTAAAAAAATGTATAATGGCACTTACACATGGAATGAAACTGCGCATTTTCTAAAACATTTGTTCGCACTTCAATGCTAAAAAAAGCTTGTTAGCAGAAAAAGCTTTTGATCCATCAACCTCTGGGTTACGGTCCCAGCACACTTCCGCTGCGCCACTCTGCTTTTAGCCACTTCAGAAAAGACTAAACCTCACAATCCATGGCTTAGGAGGCCAGTGTCTTAGGCCACTGGGGTTCTTTGTAATCAATATGACCAATACAAACTGATGGAAGAGGTAAAAAAATGTATAATGGCACTTACACATGGAATGAAACTGCGCATTTTCTAAAATATTTGTTCACATTTCAATGCTAAAACCAAGCTGGTTAGCAGAAAATGGTTTTGACCCATCAACCTCTGGGTTATGGGCCCGGCAAGATAGCATTGCGCAACTCTGCTTTCAGACACCACAAATGGGACTTGAACCCACAATCCCTGACTTAGGAGGACAGCGACTTATCCATTAGTCCACTGGGGCACTGCCTAAATTTCACAAACATTACGAACTGATAGAAGCAGTAAAAACCATGTGTAATGGATGGCACTGACACATGCCCATGAAATTCCGCTTTCTTATTTCTGTTAGCGGTTCATTTTTAAAAACAGACTGGTTAGCAGAGGATGGTTTCGATACATTGACCTCTGGGTTATGGGCCCAGCACACATCCGCTGCGCCACTCTGCTTTTAGCCACTTCAGAAAAGACTAAACCTCACAATCCATGGCTTAGGAGGCCAGTGTCTTAGGCCACTGGGGTTCTTTGTAATCAATATGACCAATACAAACTGATGGAAGAGGTAAAAAAATGTATAATGGCACTTACACATGGAATGAAACTGCGCATTTTTTAAAATATTTGTTCACATTTCAATGCTAAAAAAGCTGGTTAGCAGAAAATGTTTTAGATCCATCAACCTCTGGGTTACGGGCCCAGCACACTTCCGCTGCGCCACTCTGCTTTTGGCCACTTCAGAAAAGACTTGAACTCACAATCCATGGCTTAGGAGGCCAGTGTCTTAGGCCACTGGGGCACTGTTTACTTTTCACAACCAGTACGAACTGATAGAAGCAGCAAAAACAATGTGTAATGGATGGCACTGACACATGCCCATGAAATTCCGCTTTCTTATTTCTGTTAGCGGTTCATTTTTAAAAACAGACTGGTTAGCAGAGGATGGTTTCGATACATTGACCTCTGGGTTATGGGCCCAGCACACATCCGCTGCGCCACTCTGCTTTTAGCCACTTCAGAAAAGACTAAACCTCACAATCCATGGCTTAGGAGGCCAGTGTCTTAGGCCACTGGGGTTCTTTGTAATCAATATGACCAATACGACTGATGGAAGAGGTAAAAAAATGTATAATGGCACTTACACATGGAATGAAACTGCGCATTTTCTAAAACATTTGTTCGCACTTCAATGCTAAAAAAGCTTGTTAGCAGAAAAAGCTTTTGATCCATCAACCTCTGGGTTACGGTCCCAGCACACTTCCGCTGCGCCACTCTGCTTTTAGCCACTTCAGAAAAGACTAAACCTCACAATCCATGGCTTAGGAGGCCAGTGTCTTAGGCCACTGGGGTTCTTTGTAATCAATATGACCAATACAAACTGATGGAAGAGGTAAAAAAATGTATAATGGCACTTACACATGGAATGAAACTACGCATTTTTTAAAATATTTGTTCACATTTCAATGCTAAAAAAGCTGGTTAGCAGAAAATGTTTTAGATCCATCAACCTCTGGGTTACGTACCCAGCACAATTTGAATGCGCCACTATGTTTCAACCACCCCAGATGGGACTTGAACCCACAATTCCTGGCTTAGGAGGCCAGTGCCTTATCCATTAGGCCACTGGGGCACTGTTTACTTTTCACAACCAGTACGAACTGATAGAAGCAGCAAAAACAATGTGTAATGGATGGCACTGACACATGCCCATGAAATTCCGCTTTCTTATTTCTGTTAGCGGTTCATTTTTAAAAACAGACTGGTTAGCAGAGGATGGTTTCGATACATTGACCTCTGGGTTATGGGCCCAGCACACATCCGCTGCGCCACTCTGCTTTTAGCCACTTCAGAAAAGACTAAACCTCACAATCCATGGCTTAGGAGGCCAGTGTCTTAGGCCACTGGGGTTCTTTGTAATCAATATGACCAATACGAACTGATGGAAGAGGTAAAAAAATGTATAATGGCACTTACACATGGAATGAAACTGCGCATTTTCTAAAACATTTGTTCGCACTTCAATGCTAAAAAAAGCTTGTTAGCAGAAAAAGCTTTTGATCCATCAACCTCTGGGTTACGGTCCCAGCACACTTCCGCTGCGCCACTCTGCTTTTAGCCACTTCAGAAAAGACTAAACCTCACAATCCATGGCTTAGGAGGCCAGTGTCTTAGGCCACTGGGGTTCTTTGTAATCAATATGACCAATACAAACTGATGGAAGAGGTAAAAAAATGTATAATGGCACTTACACATGGAATGAAACTACGCATTTTTTAAAATATTTGTTCACATTTCAATGCTAAAAAAGCTGGTTAGCAGTGTTTCAACCACCCCAGATGGGACTTGAACCCACAATTCCTGGCTTAGGAGGCCAGTGCCTTATCCATTAGGCCACTGGGGCACTGTTTACTTTTCACAACCAGTACGAACTGATAGAAGCAGCAAAAACAATGTGTAATGGATGGCACTGACACATGCCCATGAAATTCCGCTTTCTTATTTCTGTTAGCGGTTCATTTTTAAAAACAGACTGGTTAGCAGAGGATGGTTTCGATACATTGACCTCTGGGTTATGGGCCCAGCACACATCCGCTGCGCCACTCTGCTTTTAGCCACTTCAGAAAAGACTAAACCTCACAATCCATGGCTTAGGAGGCCAGTGTCTTAGGCCACTGGGGTTCTTTGTAATCACTGGTGGAAGAGGTAAAACAAAATTTAATTCCACTTACACATGACCATTAAAATACAGTCAATCAACGAAACAGTGGTCATATCATTGGTGCACAGTGATGTCATTACTTGTTGTCTTCAAATCGGTTTCTTTCAGTCGATACGTCCCGCAAATGGCCGATCATGTGTGGTTGTGTTACAAACAAAGCAGTTGATTGCAATGAAACCAAACATGACTGGAAAAGTCACGTTCTGTGTGGGTTATTTACCTGGAATGTATCTTCGAAAATGGAATGAGACGGAATTCACGACACAAGCGGTTTACAAAATGTTTCGTGTTAGGCTATAAAAACAGATTTTATCAAACAAAAGATCATTCATTGTGTAAAAATTAGCATTGGGATTACAAACAGACGAAGATCGTCAAAGGTAAACAATTTATTTTAATGCAGTATGTGATTTTGTTTCGCCTGTGCTGGTCGAAATTGTTGTTTTTTATGGGGCTCTATATGCAGATAATCGCATCAAATTCTTTCGCAGTAAATCCTTTTTTAAATCTGACAAAGCAGTTGGATTAGCAAGATTCTAGGCTTTCGATACATGTGAGACACTTGTATTTTCATGAATGTTTAATATGACTATTTATGTAGCGATCACCGTATGTTGTGGAATGTCAGCCTGCTACCAGGTTCCGTGCTCAATATCACCACAGAGACCAGTAAATGTATGCACAATACTGACTTACTGACTTGCACTTTCAATAGTCAATTGTTTTTATCAATTAAAAACTCCAGTCATTGATTTAACCTCAATATGGCCTTCAATTAGAAAGGAGTAGTACATCGTCTTTGAATGAGCGCTAAACTGGCCTCAGAATATGGCCATTCTGATATAAATGATCAAATTCCTCAGATAAGACCGAAAAAGTGTCTGGAAGTATCAGCAACCATCAGGGTAAGAGTGACAACAGGTCCAAATGGGGGAAATCATAAGAGGTAAGGCTGCGATCCCCATACAGGGATCAACATCAGGGGAAATTTCAGAGTGACAACTAAAAATAAAACGTCGTAACATTAAACATTCTTGAAAATGCAAGTGTCTTACATCCTTCAAAAGATTAGGATCTTGGTAATCAAACTACGTTTTCCGATTTAAAATAGCTATTTCAGAGAACAAATACCATGCTTTTGTTTGAGAAGAGCAATCAACAACAAAAACATTTTCCGCCATGACAGTTTTTACACATTCACATCTGAAGGTAAAATTATGACTTTACATTCTGATATCTTGCTCTTATTTCTCTTCCTGAGTGTCCCATTAATCAAATGAAGTGCCGTTTGCTTTGATAAAATCCATTTTTATAACCTAAATCGAAACATTTTGTAACCCGTTTGTGCCGTGAATTCCATCTCTATCAATTTTTTACGGAGCATTCGACGTAATTATACATGGTAAACAATCGTTTATCTACTCATTTCAGTGCATTCCTCTGGATGTTTGCAACACAGCCAAATGTCATTGTTTTTTTTTGTGGGGAGTATTGACCGAAGTGAACTGATTTGAAGACAACGATCAATGACTACCTTGCGAACCAATAATTTTAGCAAAGCTTCGTTGATTGACTGTTTTTCTGCCCAATGACCACTGATCTTCTTGAAATCTAGCTGGGTAGATAGCCAATGAGCTGAGGTAAACGCCAGTATGTAATGGTTTTGGGTTGGACCACCATTCCTTGTTTGTAAATGCATGCGTAACGAACTCCATTCTCGCCTTGACTATCAGAAGAGTTGCTGTGACGCTTGTTACGCGCAGCAGTATTTTGGAAAGTTGTATTTTCAACGATTTCATTGAAGACATCATGGTGAATAAATCAGGAAAAGCGAAGTCAAAGTCTAAAGTGAAAGTGAAAACGTGAAAGTGAGTCTGATTTTTTGTTTGAGGAATCTTTGAGTGTTATGATTCAAACAGGAGCTGAGGAGCTGTTTCTGCAAGGACACGACGTACTTCTGGACGGGTAAGTGCTAATGCCGTTTTATGAAATATATATATATATTTTTGCCCAAAAAATATATATATATATATTTTGCAATTTGCAATGAAATGTGAAACTCAGACGCGACCCATACAACTGCCGCTTGGACCGAGACGGTGCTAGTGGGACGGTGCTCGCAGCATACATCATGGAGATGAGGCTTCAAGAGGAGTTGAACCGCGGCCATGTAGATATTCCAGCGTCGCCAATAAACTTCTCTGGCAAAGCGTAGTGACCGGCGAGCATTTCATTCCCCACCCAAGGCAAACGGGCCTCTCTTTCTAGGTTGTGTGGTAACTCCATGAACATGTAAGCTAGGGCGCCCGCTCTCCTCCTACAGCCTGTGGTAACGACAATGCAGCGGGTGATCTCCCGAGCTAGTTTAAGCATTTCCTCTCTCCCCTCGTGCACCACAATTGCAATCCTTGGGTTTATAGGATACACATCAGGGGAGATGCTGTCGGCTAGGGGCAAGCGTTGCCATTACCTCTTAGAGCTCCCCCCTACTTTGTGCAATTAACGCCTGAAGACATACCCAAATCTAACAGCCTGTAGCTCAGGCACAGAACCAAGGATATGCATTTTCTTGGTACCATTTGAAAGAAAACACTCTGAAGTTTGTGTAAATGTGAATTGAATGTAGGAGAATATAACACAATAGATCTGGTTTAGATAAAACAATGAAAAAAAACAAGTTTTTTATTTTTATTTTTGTATCATCATCTTTAAAATGAACAAGATAAAACAAACATTCAGATAGGATGATGCGGACAATTTCAGTGAAAAATATAAGAGGGCATCAGTACTTGAGCAAAGTTTCAGAATGATAACATCCAAAATGATTGTGCTACAAGACATTTATCATACATTTTGAAACAAATAACTATATACAAAATACCAAAATGGTATTCTAACACACCCCCCCCAAAAGAAATTGGGGAAAAAAAATAATTGAAAAAAAAATAAATGAAAAAAATATACATTTACAAAATAACATGGGTAACTGTTTACACACTTTCAAAATTTGAAGACCCTCAGTCGTCTATCAAATCAAATCTATTACGCAAGTGCTGGTTGAATAAGTAGTTTGATATGGGGGTCTGTGCTCAGTTAATCGCAGCGTATTCTTTCGCAATAAATATTTTTTTTAAATCTGACAACGCAGTTGGATTAGCAAGATTCTAGGCTTTCGAACCACGTGAGACACTTGTATTTTCATGAATGTTTAATATGACTATTTATGTAGCGATCACCATATGTTGTCGAATTTAATCCCGCTAACGGGTTCGGTGCGCAGAGAGGTTAAGAACCTTAGACCCAGAGGTGTCCGACTCCCCATGTACAAACACGGGTCTCAGTCCACACCCGTAAACAAGCACGGTGTATACATCGTACATCAAGGAGAATAAATTGTGAGGTTTGTAATACTTTACTAGCCTGCCATTGTTGTCCAATTGAGCCCTGCCCCTGTAGTCCTCGTTGTGGACGGGCTCGAAGAACACATGTCCTCCGTCACAAGGGAGCCTGGGGATGAACTCATTTTCGAGACATGAATTGAGTAACATGAAACATGAAACTCCCCTCTCACGCCACTCACAGTTCACCATAATGGGCCCTGGGGTCCCGTTGTCTGTTTCTTCGCCTTGGTCTTCTTTGTGGTCTTGGTCTTCTTTGTCTTCTTGATCATCTACTTTGTCGTCTTCATCGTCTACACTCCCCTCTGATCCGCTGTCGACCTGATCATCAACCCCCTCGGATCTGCTTTCCTCGTCAGAGTCCCCGTCCGAGGACTCTCGGTTGCAGTCGGCGAACTCGGGTTCGTTTTCCTCCTGAGAGTCCCCATCCGAGAACTCTCCATTGCTGTCAGATAACTCTGGTTCGCTTTCATCATAGCTCACATCACAGCTCACGACTTCACCTTCCTTATGTCTAGCAAAGGACTCCTTGTAAATCAGACTCAAGTCAACCGGACTGTCCCGCTTGGTGTCATCACTGTGTCCATTGCAATCGTGACAGGGGGACGCGTACCACTCTCCGGGCTCGACTATCATGATTAGGTTTGAGATGGGCACCAGAACGTCACGTCTGAACATATTGAGTCCTTTGTTCACCACCTTACAAATACCTCTGGTTCACACCTTTTTGGTTGGGCACGTCAGCACCCGGGAGCACAAGTCGTCGAAGCCTTTCCACGCAGCCATGTCTCTGATTCGAGAAGGAAGGACCCGATGGTGTTTGTCCTCAGCCTCTGCGAGTGGAACGGCTCGTCCGTGCCCCCCGTCCACACCGATGACCCTCTGTTTCTAGTGAGGGTGATGAACTTGCACACAGGGAAGCAGTTTACCCTGCAGCTTTCCGCCAAATGGCTCAGGAGAGCATAGACCGGCGACAGTTCGCCCCTACTGTGCACGGTGAACTCGTAGTCGAGCATCACGTCTCCTACTGTCATGTCCGGCACGCACGGGTGAACGGATCTGTAGAACCAGGACAGACAGGCGCTCACGTCAAAGTTCCTCTTGGCACCGCGTGTGACAGAGACCCTGGTGCAGTGTCCCAGTAGCACTGCCTCGTCTAAGCATGCCTCGTAAACGGAGCCGCATTCACCTGGAGCCCTGTCTACCCTAACCATGGAGTAGTGATTGGGGTAACACTTGATTGTGAGGTTGAGATTGTGTCGACACTTTCCTCCAAATCTGTTTCTTTCGCTATCTCGATAGAAGGGAAGAACTCTCCATCTCCTATGGTGGACAGGGCCACCGAGGAGCCCAGCTTCTGCCTTTGCAACCTAAGCCAAGATCTCTTGTAGAGAGGCTGCTCACATCCAGGGTCTCCAATATCGGGGTTGTCGACAGCCACATCGAACAGGCACTGTTGTACCTTCCTGCGACAGGTCTTGAAGAGACGAAAGAGTTTATGTTCCTCGTAGCCTCTTGCGTTCTCGCTACATATGGCCTGCTCAATCTTCGACCTCTCGATGAATATACCCCCATCGGCAAAGGAACCCGAATCGACTTTGGTCCTGACGCTTTTGGGAGAGTAATTGTGTTGAAAGAAGCAGGCATTGTCATCGAGCAACTAAGTTTGCAAGGCACCGTATGTCTTCTCCGGTACAATGACACAGAAGTCATCGGTAAGCAATGTAGGTTCCCCTGCCCAGCTGGGTTGGGGTACAACTCCGGTCGTGTTCGGCATCTTCAACACAGCTCTGCTATATCCGTGCTTTGAGTTGAAGACTCCGCAAGCCCTCAATATTCTCAGGTTAACCAGCCCCAGAGTCCGTATCCCGATGGTGATCCACCTGAAACTCGAATTGCAACCTCACCCGCGGCCAAACAGGACCAAATGTCCCGTTCTCTGTCTGGTCCTCGGACCGGTGCCGATGACTGTGGATATGTTTGCTATGACTCGATCTTCGTTGTCCGTGTCATCCTCAGATTCACGATCAGAGCTACGGCACTCACTCTCTTCCTCACAGGCGTGGTTACTTTTCTCCTCACCTGTGTCTTTGCTTTCCTCTTCGTCATCTCCCTGAATGTCCTCCCAATCGTCATCTTCACTCTCTCCCTGGCTAGAGTCCTCACTGTCCTCTCTTTGCTCACTTTCCTCCCCGTTGCTATCCCAGTTGCTGTCATCCTTGCTATCGTCGCCAGCTAACCCATTTCGGATTCGCAATATCTCTGGGTTGGCCGAAACGATCTTTCTGAGTTCTGATAAAATGGAAAGCGATTTCACCATCAACCTGAAACAGCTCTTCTCCGAGGCGACAAATGAATCCTTCAGACACAGGTACGACAACAGCAGAGTCTGAGCCTCTCTCGGGCTCAGGGTGGACCTGAACGAAAGCTGAACGGGGCTGCTAGCGAGCTCTGATTTGGAGACACTTAGTTGCCTGAAGACATTGAACGCGTACATGATGGCGACACAGCCCGCGAAACGTAACACCAGTGGTGCGACGATGTCCATTGTTCCAGGCAACAGGCATACCGATTGATTGAAGATGTGAGTGCTTGACCTGAACCCTCTCGGTAGGACCCTTTCATAGGCTGAGTTCCTTATGACGTGTAGCCATACTTGTCATGTTAGCCATACTCTTGGGTACGATCACCACAGTGTCTCTCAATATGTGTCTCAACACCACAACGTCCTGGTTCTCCGCGAGAATAGAGAACCCTGAGGGGAGTCTGGTCATATCTCTCAGAGACGCTAAGCCCTCGTGATTACAGTGGTTAAGGGAGCTCGAGTGTTGAGCTGTGAGAGGCTCGAGTTTAATCTCCCCGGGATGCAGATATCTCCTAGTGTCGAGTCTGACTCAAGAGGGTTTCAGGTCTCTCAGATCCAAGCACTTGCCTTGATCGGGCAGAACACATTTAAGTCTGAACTGGATACCCAACTTGCAGTCACCTAGAGCCAGAGCGCACAGGGTGCGTACTATCTCCTCTCGACAGTCTTTGTCAAAGATCAGACATATATCGGTCTTCCACGAGGCGACCAAGCTGTACAGAGATACACTGTCTGTTGTGTAGATGTAGCCCTCTCCCACCTTCAGACCTCGAATGTCGCGTTCCTTCACAGTGTAACATGTCCGCCAGTTTGAACACAAGCCTGCCACGGTACCATGTGAGTCTGAGCGTCGACAGATCACCAGGGAAGGAGGAGATGGCGCTCCGCCACCTTGTAGCCTAAACGCCACGTCTGAGAACACGGATAGGGTCTCCTCAAAAACTGTAAATGCAGTCTCGCCAACGGACAGTTTCCTGGGGAGACGGAGGTCTGTGTAATTCTCTATTTGGACGACATGACCTCTGCTGTCAAATGTTGTGAACGTACCCTGGCCAGTCCACACCCTGTACACGTTATTGGATATACTGAGGGGTGACAAACCAAGAGACCTCTTGAGTTCTCTTAGGTACAAGACCCTGCACCTCACCATGAACCTAGATAGCCATTTAGGATCTAACTGGGCAAACACATCACTATGGGCGCCGAATAGGCTCGATAGTTCATCGTCCCTGAGCCGAAGTCTTCGCCATCTGAGACAGGTGTAGATGTAGAAGATGTACTTATCACACATACGAAGGAGAGATCTCGCAATACACTTTTTGGGGCTCATAGCAGAGATACAGTTGTATCCAGCACGACCGGGTAGGCTTGTATCAATGAAATGGCCAGCGGGAAGTGAACCCTTTTGCTCTGGAAGAGGGCTGACACTTTTGATCATTCTCTCCCCTTGAGAGCCACCTTGGCCAGGGTGGTTAAAGATATATTCTCAAAGTATGACAATATCTTCAGGGCTGAGGCGATGTCCTCTGTGAGGCCAGGCTCGGCTCAGTCGACCAGCGCGCTGGACCCTGTAAAGGGAGACACGTGAAATCAATGGAAGAAAGATCTGTGAAATATGAATATGAGAGCGAGAAGAATCCTGATTATTTCCATGACATCAGTATGAGTTCGGAATATTCCTTCGACATCGTACCTAGGAACCCGCTTAGAGTTATACGTTTTGGAAATAGCGACAGTGAAGAGAGCATTTCAATACCCTGCTCTGATCAGGGCAAGGACTACTACGATTACCATTATTACCACCACAATGACGACGACGCTCCCGGAACCGAACAGATACACGGTCCGTCATGGAGAGTTACAAAGTGGACCTCTGGAGACCTAGATAGAGAAAAGATGCCCGGAGGAGGGCACGGGGACCGATCGACCGGTTCCAAATGTAGATGCATCCGAAACGAAGCCTATGACGCCCACTGTAAGGCCACAGCTGAGAACTACAGATGGACCCTCGCCAGCTATACCAAGACCGTTTCTGAGCTTATGATAGGTTTCAAGAAGGTCCTAGAGTGGTACCCCGAGCTTAGAGTCGACTTGAGCGACGAGCATCTCCACTACATGGTGCAGGCTGCACTGGGACGCAACAACCTCGTGCAGGAGATGGTTCGGCTGGCTGCAAAGAGACAGGCTCTAGATGCTGTCAAAACTGAGCCTGAGCGTGAAGATGGTAAGTGCAACAGTGACATTGTTGCCGTACACGAAGCCCTCAACAAGTGCTATACCGACAGTGAGACGCTCAGGATGATCCTCCAGCGCTACACCAATCTGTACGTTAGATACATAGAGGTGTGGAGAGAGATGTGTTCCAAGGTTCAAGGGACATCACGGTGATGGAGTTTATCAACCTGACTCAGGACAGGCCTGGTGTAAGCCACGGGGAGCCTTGGTCTGAGGCAAAGGCCTACTTGGCTCGCATGCTACACAAGGTGGGCTCTATCACCCCAAGGGCCGTGGGAGAAGCTTGCGCTCAAGAAGATAGATTACAACCTCTCGTCAGCACCTAAGGATTTTGAAAAACGTAAAGGGCTCGTTGACACCTCGATACAGGACATCCGCAGCCGTTTAGACAACAGTTCAGCAACGTGGAGTTGGGACTCGTGCATGAACTATCTGCACTTTGATATCCGCAGCGACCTCTATGGTACTTGAGGCCATGATCGGGGCTGGGGAGATCTCCATGAAGACTCTGCTGTACGAAAGGTCTATGCTTGTCTCCCAAGTGAGAAAGATGACGAGGAACCAGGGCTCTCATGAGCTGCAAGTTGCTCATGTTCAAACAGAGCTCAGAGACTCGGTGTCTCGGTGCCGGTACGCTGAGATGAACGCTTTGCAGTGACCAACCCCCGCCGGCTGCAAGGCAATGTTGGAGTGGCGTGTGTAGGTACTAATCTTGCACTTGTATCGCGGATAGGGCTCCTACAGCATGGATTCGGGTTGTGAATACCTGCTCTACAGCAGAGGAGAAGATAACCGAGATGAGGACGATGTCAACTACGAGTCGTGTCTACACTGTTCTCATTATTGGAGTCAAGCAGAGTCAATAAGATGCAACGGCGTACACAACAGCCCCAAAGTACCCTTCCAAGTAGCGCGGACCGGGCGCATGGTACCTTACGTGGAGGTGTTCGAAGCAACCGACCAGGCAACTCAGGCCAAATGTACATTATTTGAAAAGTCTGAGACTCCCATACTCTATGTATATGCAGTTATATCCGTGCAAGGTGCGATACATATGCAGGATGTGTCGCCTAACGGCACGTGGCTATCAGAAAAGGATGAGTGTAGCCACTCGTTATTTCAGTTGAGACAAGCGGGTCTGATCTGCACACATATGCCAGAACTAAACAGAATAGTCCTTGAACAAAAGAACGACAATGGGCTACTTTATCTGGCAAACAAGTGGCTGTTGAACAAAAGCAACATGAACGAAGGCATAGAGTTATTCGGGCCCTTTGTCTTTGATGCCATGCCAACTCCGATGCTTCATTAAATCCTTCGTTCAGATTGGATCGAAGAGCGCAAAGAAGTATGCAAGACCAACAACGAGCTGAAGCTAGGATGGGCCCAGGAGTTTTATAATTGGAACAGTGTCATGAAAAACAGGACCGGTTCCATGGAATTTGCTCACTGTCGAAAATGTTCGATCAACCCCATTAATGCGCACAGTGACAGAATGGTAACATTAATCTTGGACAAGATGAGATGGTGCGGCTACACTCCTTGGTCCGCTGTGCAGGCAGTGCGCTGCTCTGAAGGTTGCATTAGCAGGATCACCTGTGGCCAATGTCAGAGTCGACTCCTGACATCGTGTGTGTTTCTCATGGAGTGTGCCGCAGTGGAGGCGTCTCGTCAGCGCGACTGGCTTGTGCGAATCGAAGCTGTGATTCAACTGTGCTGGCTTCTGTATCATATCCACAGGCTTCAGAGGTGTGATGTCCTGCACTTGCTAGAAGCATGGACAGAGTCCACAGTGATACACTCAGCAAGGTACCAGGACTACAAAGTGAAGGCAGCGTCGTCTGACCTAGAGGCTCTCATTGTGATGTTCGCCAATGATCACCTGCCAGTTGTATCCGAAGAGAGAGCCCTGAGCACAGGTACAACAACCGCGGCCCGATCCCAACCACGAGCTCTTACAGTTCATTATTCAAAACGACAGATTCTCCCCAAAGCGGGAGCCTGACGTGTACCAGATTAGAAGCGAGGACAACTTCAACGTCTAGACAGCCGTGGACGTACTAACCAAGGCCCCAGATGATATGAAAGCCAGAGCCCAAGACGTAGACGTGATAGCACGAGCCCTTGTGTTGTGCTTCCCTAGAGTTGCGGCCTCAGCTGTGGACGACCTCACCTTGAGGACTCCTAACATGCTCAGGTTCTCAGCTAGGTTATGGCCCGTCTTTATCAACAGCACCAGAGCGTGTTATCAGCTTTTCAAAGCGCTGGCCCTCCCCGTGTCACCAAGCCCCATGTACACACTCGAGCAGCTAGTTAGAGGGTGGAGATGCGTAAGTCCAGAATTTTTTTTGAACGTTTCATACCCATGAGCACAGGAGGCCGTGTCAAGGTCAGCTCCGATCATTACACAAAGCACCTTTTGGGTCCCGTCAACACTCTAGTCAGTCTCAGGCAGATAAGCGAATCAGAAAAGAACCTAACCATCAAGCTGTTGCACAAAGGTTTGCTACCTTGCTTTGCTGCAGAGGGTGACAGTGCGCCTGACCGACTCGTGAGCTCTACCATAGATTTAACGTTCGCAGCTTGTGGGACATGCGTGTTTGAGTTAGCTGAGGATGATGACACCACAGGCTCCCACACTGAACCTTGAGCGCCTGACTGAGGGCTCGTACCAATGCGCAGTCCTTGACAATAGAGAGATCATGCAGGCTCTACGGATAGTGTTCCGTGACCTGCTCGACACGGACACCGTACTAAGTGTCACAGAGCTATACGTTCCTGAACTGCTGGTGCAGCTGCCCTACGCCAGTAATCTTAACTTGATTCCGAACAGTGTCAAGAACGCAATAGAGAGCGGAGACAGATGGTTCGTCAAGGAGCACGGGGACGGGTTGTACCTCGAACAGAATGAACCTCCCTTCGCGTACCTTGGCACTCTGGCGCACAGCCTTCACAGTAGCATCAGGGGTAGCGTAACTAGGTATTGCGCTAGAACCATCACCAAGTCCCTTCATGGCCCAGACAGTGAGTTTGACCCATGGTGCAACACGCTCTGGGGTTGTAACGAGGACCAGGATCTGTTAGGACTCGATGATAGTTTACGCATGGCAATCAAAGTCGCCAGCGAGGAAACCTATTACAATTCAGATGACCTTGAAGAACACAATCCCTCAGCTGGGACCTCTGAGCCCGGTTCGCTTTCACCTGAACTTCACTCGCAGTCTAGTGAAGATAAGGCACCTGGGGTACCCGAACGAGAAGATGACATCAACTATCTTCGGTTATGCAAAGGGCTACTGGTGGAGAATGTAGATACGCTTGGGTTTCACAAAGGCCACAAATTCCTAACTGTGACACGATTGAGCCCCAAATTGGACACCAAGCAACCTGTTTCAGCTACTGTAATGAAAAGACCTTGCATGGGAAACATCGCCTCCACTGTGTACATGAAGATGAAGGGCAGCGTGGACGTGAGCACGTCTCATCACCTATGGTACACTCATAGAGGCACTGTGGGTCCTCTTCATGTACTCGAAGAGTGACTCTGTACCAACATCAACCGGGGCCAGTCTCTACTGCCAATGCATCTCTGGCCGTGATGGTACACCTAGCAGTGAAAAGTTTCAGCCTCGAAACTGCCACTGTCACGTTGCTTGGAGTCTGCAATGACATAAATGCAATGAACAAGGGTGCGTGCTATCAAGAGTCCCAATTTATACCCATCACGGCAATTGTAGGAGGCCTGTTTGGAGTCAGTATGGAGGTAAATGTCAACGGCTTCAACTATTATATCACGAACCAACACTACCGTAGCCTATGGGCTCCCGGTTCCATCTGCTACAATAGTGGCATCTGGTACGTGATGGTCAAGGGTCTGAACGTACCCGTGACGATACCCCATGAGCCGCATACAGCTGACTGTTATCACAAGGGCACATTAGAGGCCTACTTCAGGCTGAACAATCTTAAATTCACGCCTCGCTGGAAGCACCGCCTTCCACAGGTG